>NW_010427094.1:0-11082 GCF_000710305.1 Buceros rhinoceros silvestris | reverse complement strand
CTGAGGGCATATACATGTACAGCAAATCAGTGTCCAGGAACTCCTACAGCATTGTGTCCTAAATCCTCTCATAACTCTAAGACATTCCAGATCATTTTTACCTCCATGCTCACACTGTCTCAAAAAAGGTCTTGAGAAAAACGTTGTACCTCACCCTGTCCCATGCTCTGGGTCAGGCAGTCCTCATAGCAGCAAAACGTATTTTTAAAGAAAAGCACAGTTTAGTAATCTTAATCTGCAAAGTTCCATCAGAAGCACAACTCCAACTTCTTCAGTCAGAGAAGAATGCAGGACTGACTGACCAGAGGATGAGACGGAAATAGGCCAAGTGTACCTTGAAGGTTTACAGTGCAAGAAAAGGTTTGCTGCTTCTGGAAACACCCACTACACAGAGAGGTAGTAACCATCACACTGCATTGCAAGCAATACCTTTCTTGCAGAAAGCACGGATTTTTAAAGCAACATTTAGAATCAGACATTACGGACCCCTAGGCTCCCTTATCCCTCATCAGACCAAAGAGTCGAGTGGGCATTTAAAAACAAACCAACAAAACCCCCACCATAAAAACCCCCACACCACAAAAACAAACCACATCAAAACCACACAAAGTAGTATCATAAAAACAGAAACCAGATCAGGCTGCCCTGCAAGAGTCTTCCCTACATGCTACTAGGAATAATGTGGTTTGAAAGTCCATCAGCAAGAACAGTGACACTGGCTGCACATGCTGGGGTAGGTGAGCTCTGCCGTGGGGCAGGCAACAAACTCCAGATTTGCATTCAAACCTTTTACACCACATCACAGAATGTAAGTTCTAGCAGAAAGAAACTGTGCTAGATATTCAAGCGCTTCAGCACATCACTTCCAGCTGCCTGAAGATGAAGAGGATGCAATGCTGTTTGTAATCAACAGAGCTCTAGAAGGAAGAGAGCAGCAATGCCAACTGTTCACGCTGCTCTGATGAGCACAGAGGTGGAAAAAGATTCCTGCAAGCTTAGGACCAAAAAAGTCCTGATAACCATGAAACAGGCACATAAGCCCCAAACACTAATTTAACCTCTCCAAATCAGCAACACACAGTTCTGTGAACAATTGTTCACATTTCTATATTGCATATCTTTATATAGAAAGTTTCTAGCCATGGACTCTAGGAACTTGATGTACGTGTACTCTGACATATGCTCCATGATTCCCAGAAGAAAATAATACACCAAACCCATGCTGGGTAAAACAAATTTACAAATTAGATTAAATTACCTTTAGGAGTTTCCTCGTTAAGTACTAGAAACATGGGTGCATTAGGATTCCACATTCCAGTGATGACATAAGCCTTTCCATCAGAACTCTTTCCAATGGATTTCTAAAAATACAAACATTAGAAAATTTAATAAATTATTTTTATTAATCAAATTGTAAAAGATGGAAAATTGGAACTGATGACAGCAAATAAAACAGAATAAGCTAGTAGATACAAGCAGGCAAAAAGAGAACTAAATACAGACAGCTAGAATCATCGATGTGAACCAAGAAGTGGACTAGGCAAAACTGGGGTAACCCTATAGCCACAAAATAGCTGATTGGTTTAACTCAAATACTCCTTGGCTTGAAAATGGTGAAAGTAGAAGCGTGCAAGTAAATTGATATTATCACAGAAAGTACCATATTATTTTGTAGTTCTCTTAGAAGCAACTTATAATACATGAAGATTATAGAAGACAAGTGAATACTTCAAACTCTGAGCAAGAATTTAAATTCAAAGGAAGCAAATAAAGGCAAAGTTTGCAGTTTCTAGCTTCTAGCCTGAAGATGCAAACCTCAGGATGGAAGAAATAAGAAAACAAATAAAACCTAGTAGAGAGGCTTGTTTTGTTGGGTTTTGTCTGGTTTTTTAAATCACCTCTATCTTACTACACAGATTATCAGAGCTAAGTCTTACCATGTCTAGTAAATGCATGTCACTGTTCTTCACATTTCGTCCAGGGCTTAGTAACATCCCAAAGCACCTGTGAAGTTTTTTAAGAAAAAGAGGTAGATGCTAGCTTTTCGAAATACAACAGTATTTTCTTTAACATAATGGCACAGCCACCTCCTAATTTAAAGAAAACCTTTCTTAGTAGTTTTTTTTAAGTGCTACAGCAACACTCAGAAAACATCACAATATCTATTATAGAAATGACAATGAGATTATTTTCCAGAATGAATATAACAGAAATTAGCGTCTGACCTGTGAACAATCAACTACTCTTAGAGACAACTTAGAACATTGAGTCTAAAGATACCTATACATTAGTGCTGGAGACTGGCAAGAAGAGATTCACTCCCTCCCCAGAACCTTTTAGAAATTGGTTTTTATATAACCATATGAAAAGCTATAAATTCACCCATTCTATCACCCATAATGTCACTGGTGTAAAACTTCATAGAGCATCATGGGCTGTTAAAAAAAACCCCAAACAATTTGCTCAATTTTTAAACTACTAGTGTTTATTTTTTAAAACTGAACTCCCGTATTATACAAGGCCTTGAATTTCAGAATTCCTGTCAAATCATTTAACATGAAAAGGTTCTGAATCATTTTAAAATTAAAAACAAAAAAAAACCCCACTCTTAAAACATTCAGATTTTCAAAATTCCTGAATGTTGAAGGCACAAATCAAGGTCTGAAGTTTCTGCAAATCATCCTTATCTTTCTCTCCTTTGGACATACCCCACTATGAATTAAAAAATACCAAGAATTATGTATTTGCCAGATAAGCTGCATGCCATTTTGCACGGCTTTTTTAAAACGCTGGATCTCAAATGAGGAAATAAACCTAGCTTGAAAGCAATCATGAAATGTCATGGAAGATGGGGGCATGTTTCAGAGGGTTTTGCTGAGAGAATTTTTCTTCTGTACAGCTCACTTCTATAGTACTCAGCAATGCCACTTCTTATCACTGACTCTCAGAACAGCGTAAACCAGAAGCAATCTCCAAAAGCAAACTGACCCAAACCTCTACCCAGAAGAGGAGCAATTTGAATCGAGTTATCCGAGGCTTTGTCAAGTCAAGTTCTGAGCACCTCTGAGAACAGTGAATGATCTTTCTTGGCAACCTGTTTCAATGCTCAACTCCCTTTGTATCAACAACTGGCTTAATTTGACAGAGGAATTCCCAGTGAAGCAACTTGTATCCACTGACTCTAATCCTACCACTCTGCACCTCCAAGGAGAGTACGGCTCCGTCTCCACACCCCTCCACCAGGTATCTGAACACACCAGAAGAGCCCCCCATTCCCACCTCCTCTAAGTCTGAACAAAAGCAATTGTCATCTGGGCAACCCACTTATCCAAATGGAAATTAAGATTCTTCAGCAAACACAAATTTTAAGAGAGTCTTTGAACATTCACAGCTTAGCAATGAAGACAGAACAGCAGATAGAATAATTTCACAGCTTTCAGGCAAGCACACTGCATCACAAACAGAGATATAACAACAACCACCATTCCAGTACAGCTGTTAATGGTGAAAGTCTTAAGATATGCAATTTACCACACCATCAAGAAAGTTTGCCCTTATTATGTCTGGATGTAAGATTTTAATTTTCCACCTCATTAAATTCAAAAAATAACTTGCATCCACAACTGTATTTTTCCTCCTCCATATTCTTACACTACTAGAACCTTAAAAATCAAAATGATAAACAAAACAGCAGACAACAATTTTGTTTATCTATACAGCATAATGCAGTGCCATGTAAAGCAACACAGGATGCCAGGACTTTTAGTTAACCACACAAGCAGCCTCCTCCGTGAGACTCAGGGCTTTTCTTCCCACTACGTTCAAAGAGCAAAATGAGTTCAAGTGAGTTCAGGACCCTCGCTTGCCCAGGAGCTGGATTTTATGCAAATGGTTGTCAACACGTTCAGCCTTTTGGTTTGAAGAGACTGAACCACACCCCCAGGATTCAAAATGACTGTGGGCCTCAGTCTTGCCTCTCCTGATATGCTGGGATTTCAGCACCTGCGGCTGGCTAACAAGTGGCTACGTGCAGCTGCACTGCTCTGTTTAAACTCAACCAGCTTCTAGACCTGCAAAAAAAACCTTATTCTTCACTAGTTTGTACTTTTGTTTACAGAAATATAAATGCTGACCACAGATAGAGCTGAGATATTAACATGGTAACATGATCTTTAAGAGTCTCCAGTACTACTGAGCAACCAGTCAGTACTCTGTACATCAGTTCTAAGGACACCAGGCTAGACTTTTGCCTAAGTTGTACCTGCATAACTTGGTATTAATTCTCCTGTATGACTGGTAGCAAACTACATTTCAACACCACTGTATGAGAACAGAGCAAATCCTCTCATTTCTCAGAAGGAAAGACTATTTCACTCTTCAAAACAACTTTCTTAAAACCTGCAATCATTACCCCAAATTTTCTTCTTGCATCCTGTGAACAACTGAGACTTGAGATCCCACATTGTGGGCCTGAACCTCTGTAGTGCCACACATGACTCAAATTTGGGAGACGGGAATGAAATTCCTTTCTTTACCTGCTTGGACCTAGATAAAACCAGGCAAAAAACTCAGGTCAAACAGGCCACAAAGGTAGGAAGGGCCAAAGTAACCCAACTGGGAGTAACCTGCTCTACCAACCTAACCCAACCACAGGCCCTGCCTGAACACTAGAAAGGGGCAAGTTTCTCTGAGTGACACAAGGTTTACTCCTCTGAGACTGTAAAAAAATATTCTTTAACTCTTTAGACCAGAGACCAAATTTCTTCAGCAACAACATTTTTTCACATTATAATTTCCACTTAGAAATACTTTCGAAGACACATTACTTGCTGAGAAGCTCACTGTCTGATGTAACCTGAATTGATCTTTTAGACCTGTTTTGAATTTTAATATTATGCAGGGTAAGAACACAAAATTACTAACAAGCCTGTGCGTGTCATGTTAATTAAATAATTTTTTGTCAGCAAACCTTGTGGTGATAAAAAGATATGAACTAAATATCCTAAACAACATCAAAATAAGAGCTAATTCCTAGGAAAAGTGGGGGGGGAGGCAGGAACCAACAACAATCAAATGCTATTCAGAAACGCTTGAAAGAGTTCATCATTCAGTAACTGAATTCTGAAGCCAAAATTATTTCACTTAAAATTGCATTGAAAATACGATTTTGCTTTTTAAAGCCAGCAAGTAGCGAAAGCACAGCTTTATTACACAAAAGAATGAAGATACAAAATTCCGCGGTATATTCCTTGCCTAAAATTTCCGTTAAATTTCTGAAATAAGAGCTTGAAAGTGAGCCAAGCGATCAGTCTTAGGTTTAGGGAGGACTGTGGGGTTTCTCTTGAGTTTCCTGTTATCTTGAATTCCCTTTTCACCACAACCAATTTCTCCCGGTGACTCTTTTGCTAAGACTGCCATCTGGCGGCCTTCGCTATTTTTAAAAATTGAGCAACCGAGAAGGAATTTCCTAAGTTTAATTAATACAATAGATACTACTATGTAGTAACAAGAGTTCACTGCTAATGAGCACATTAACGGTCATTCCTCACATGCACCGTCCACTTCTGCAAGCGCTCTGCATGAAAGGTCAGACTATACTGTCCAAAAGGGATCCCCCTCGTGTAATTTCTAGGAAACACAACAGGCGTCATCAACCATTTCTAAGCTCCTCACCGTCACTTGAAGATAAACATTATTATCACAGAATGGTTTAGGTTGGAAGGGACCGTCAGAGCTCAACTAGTTCAGACCCCTGCAGCAAGCAGGGGGCTCAGAGCCCCAAGATCCAACCTGACCTGCAATGTTTCCAGCGATGGGGCTTCTCCCACCTCTCTGGACAACCTGGGCCAGTGTCTCACCATCCTCAACATAAAAAATTTCTTCCTTAGATCTAGCCTCATCTCTCTCTTTTAGTTTAAACCCATCAACCCTTGTCCCGTCACAACAGGCTCTCCTAAAAAGCCTGTCCCCACCTTTCTATAACGAAACGACAAAGGAATCCTACTCATCTGGAGGACTCCACCAGAAGACTGTTTCTTCTAACCAGCAGCTTGAGTCCAAACTTGTAACGTTCATTGAAGAGATTAAGATGCTTTAAGGTTTAACATAGCTCAGACAACCTAACCTGGTTACTTTTACTGAATACTGAGACACTGGAAATGAAGGATTGCAATAAAATAGTTTTGCGCTACTTAAAAACAATAGAAAGCAAAATCAAAAGCATTTTAACATCCTAAGTATCCTACCACCACATTCAAACAGACAATTAAAAGGCAAAAACCCAAGAATATTTATTTTTTACGTTCTTGTATTACATACTTGTTTTCAACAACAACAAAAAAAAAAAACAACACACAAATACTTCAGAGGAAATTTTAAACCAAGCTGTGCATCTATAAATTGATTATATTGTGCAATACTTCCTGTGTTATTGCTGTATTTTTTCTGTAATGTAACTTGCAAAGCCAGGAAAAAGTCCTTTAAAGACTGTTCTCTCAGAAACCTAACCTGCATTATTTTGGTAAGAATCTTACCTTTCAATGGCCAGCTCTTTGTTTGAGAGTTGCTGAACTGTAATCACCACTTTCTTCTCAATTCCCTGTTTCAGCTTGAAATACAATTTCTCTCTATCTTTTGGCACAGGGCTAAAAGAATAAAGAAACAAGTTTCTTTAGCCCAGTATAGTAACTGTTAAACACAAACAAAAAGAAAAGAGAGTGGTAGCCCACTTAAACGGTGAATGGCTCAACCCATTTGAGGGATCTTCTCTTCCTTTATTCACAAGTTAATAAACCCGCACTGAGGAAAAACAGACTGTGGGCTCACACTTAGCATGCTGTCTGAGAGGTTTATCAGACAAACAGGTCCACAAATGCATGGGCTGTTTTGAGTTGGCCATGAAGCACAAAATAAATAGGAAATTTTCACAGAATTAATTCTTATTATCAACTCTCTTCCATTCCACAAATCTTGTAATTTCTTATCAGGCAAAGAATCCTTTGCTCCCCTGTTCCCTGTAACGCTTCAAGAAGTGTACATTTTCTAAATCTTCAATAAATTTGGAATTCATTAGCTTATTTTAAAAAAAAAAATCTCAAAACGAGCGCACTACACTGTATTTACTTTTGACTAAAGTTTCTAACAGACTTCCTCCTATCTGTTCCATTTACATGGGCCTACCTTGAGCATCCCTATCAGAAATCATGGATTTAAAAGAAACTAACCTGAAAAAGATATCCTGATTTTTAACCTTTTTAAGGAAAAATCCAGAGAAGAAAACTAAAAACAAAACAACAGCTTCCTTTTTGTAACAAGTTTACTTATGAGAAGACACCAAATCAACAGTACAGCACCACAGGAGCTGTGCATTCTGCAAGAAGTTATATGCTTTTTTTCCAGAGAGATTTCTACTTTCCCCTTTCCGTTCCGATTACCTAAAATTTCCTTTGCCATCATCTTCTTTGACTTCTAAGGAAACACTGAAAGTGTACACATCACTATCAGGAGTAGGAAGAACAAAGTCCCTAACATGATCAGATGCTTGTTTGGAAGAACGTTTGAATGCTGTTGAGAAACTGTACAAAATTCGGCTGACCTGCAGAAAAGCAGAAGAATGATTAGTTTTATCAAAAATGGAAGTATTTTAAATGGGTTATTCTGATGTGGTTTTGAAGGTCAGTATAAGAATGCTTCTTATAGTGAGCACAAAGCATGCCTCACAGAATACAAAATATTCAGACTGGGTGTTTAATAACCAAGCAAATTCAGGAGCAACATCTCCTATTTCCATTCACATCACGTTCACAGCCCATGTAATGCTCACTAAGTTATTCTATATTACAAGACTACCTAGAGATCCTGAATAACGTACTTTTCAGGTTGTGCATTTAACAACACAACTTACAGCTTGCTCCTGCAGATGTCAAAAAAAAAAAAAAAAGATTTCTTCTTTTTCAACTTCTATTTCTCCACCCTAGAAAATCCTTTTCTCCCGAACTACCACATAATTCTTCCTAAAACATCTAGGCCAGAGTACTGTAAAATGATTCTCTAACTCACAAAGCCCACATTCCAACTTTAGTCTAAGAAAGAAAGAAGCCTGAAAAACAGAACACTTGTCTTAAACATAGGCTGTTTAAACCTTTCCCTTACAGTGCGCTTTGGAATTTTATTGAAATACCAGAAGCAAAATAAAAATATTAAATTATATTCATATTCATGCATGGCTAGCTGCACCTTCTGTGATACTCATTACATATGTGTTAATATCTTTTTCACGGTACTATAAACCATTTCCACATCTGGAATAACTTCAAAAACCACTGCTTTTATCACTCTGAGTAGTCACCGTACAATATTTAATACTTACAGCCTCTTTAATCTCACAGGAGAAAACATGGATCTGGAACTCTTCTGTTCCACAGCTGCTTTCAGTAAATGCAAAACAGTCACTCTCTGAAGTCCCGTTTTGTCCCCGCACACAAAACAACACCTTATAGATTGGAAAAGAGGCTATCTCCGTATTGCTTGACGGATTTATTATTCTGTCTCGGAAAGGAACAGGGAAGATCAAAGAAAGAGGTCAGTAAAAGAAACAGGCCTGCCTAAAAGGCTTTTCTGCAGTTCGAGAAACAAACAGCTGAACTGTAATTACTACTAAATTCAACTACACAAGATGGGCAGTATCAACCAAAGCGTCAGGCTTTCCAAATTTAAGATGTAAATATTTCTGGCTGTAATACTGGCTTAATTTCTTTTATACTCCATAATACAGACAAATATAGTACCTCTATGCCATGCAGTAACAATGACCATCATTGCTCTGCACTCGTTCGTGAAAAACAAGGGCAGAAACGTAGAAACCACAGCACCCATGAAAATGCAATTCACATACAAAGAAAATTCCACATTATAAAAGAATTTAAGTCTCTGTTTAATAAAACGGAGGACTATATAGCTACAGGACTATACAGCTTAGCAAATGCTGGCTGCCACGTCCAGGCGAGCATTAATCACAGATCTAAAGGCTCACACAAAATTTTAATTTCCTCTCAAACTCAGAAGCCAAAGAATATTTCAGAAACTTTAAAGGTAACAACAGGGGTGGTGGTCTCAGAACAGACTACTAGACTACTACTAGACAGTGACTTCTAAAGCCTAATAGTTAGTGGTACGTAGTTCTCCCCTGTCTTTGTACACAGGGACAAGTAGCAAATTCACATCGAGGGTGAATAAACAATAGTTACCTGGGATAGAATCCCAAGTCTGTTAGAGTAAAAACGAAGGACTGATCTTCTAAAGGCAAGAAAAGCCCAGAGAGGACTCAGCATACTCTAACATTGGTGGGACACGTTAGATGGAAACCATGGCCAAGAATGGAAACCTTCTCAAAGGTGGCAGTGGTGCCACCTGAACTCTGATGGAGTGTATTCTGTCGCACACGGATTCACCTTGACAGTTCTGTGCAGATTCTTAGGCAGTCCCTTACCTAACAACGTCCTCTGCAATTAAGGATCAAGAGAACCTGCAGGGTTTTACTTGCCTGTGCAAGTAGCAAAAGAAACATTTGTATGTTACCTTACAGAGCCTTCTGGAATGTTCGGAACGTAAAGTGTTACAGGTAAAGGGGCTTGACTTGAGGATTTCAAGTTTGCCATAGCCTGCAGAGCTTCCGGTTCATTTCGAGGGGCAGACACCTTTGTGAAACCTAAGTAAGTCAGTTTGTTAAACAACACGCTGTCCTCTTCCAGGGGTTCACTGGGAGAAGACGGCCTTGGTGCAGAGATTTCTGAAAATGAGGAAAACACCTCTTTAACCATCTGCTTTTATTTTTACAGTTTTCTGAATGAGTTCCACTCAAAGTCCCCCACTTGCAGAGAACGAACATGGGAGAAGCGCAGCGCAAATAGTAAGAAATCCACTTGGCAGCTTAATAGTAACATTAAGCCTATTCCACTCTAAAGTATGTTTCCAAGTACAGCATAGGGACAAATCACCTTTTGATTCTTCTTAGCAGTACTAGAACACAATTTTTCTTTAAGCTCCATTCCCCAGATGTTTTTTTCTTTAGTTTGCTTATACCTCCTTCTCAGGCCTACCCATCATTTTGCACAAAGAAGCCTCTAATTCTATTCCCTCCCATGCCTCTGTAGCTTGTGGAGAATTATTAAATGGGTTCAGGTTCCTGGGACAGCTATGTTAACTGCAGGAAACCATCGGGGAGCTGGAGAACAGGAAAAGGATATCTCTTTGTTCCTCTCTTCAGAGAAGAGGCATTCTTTTTCCACTGCCACCCTACTGCAGACAGGGGCCATCCTGAGGGAGCTTTTGGGAGTTCTGCTGTTATTTTGTTATTTATTGTTTTCTGGTGCGTTTCTTTTCAAAGTATTTTGACATTTGAGAAATGGGAGAAGAAAAATTCATTAAGTATGGAAATCAGAGTAATCCAGGTTGGAAAAGACCTCTAGAGGTCATCTAGCTTTAACTCCTGCTCACAGACAGATCACTTTAGATTAGGGCTAGTTTCAAAACTGGACCAGGTTACTCAGGGCCCTGCCCAGGTGACTTTTAGTATCCCCAAAGATGGACATTCCAAACCTCTCTAAGAAACCTGCCCTGTTATTTCTATTTCTTATTACTATAGCTAATATTTCCATAATACTTAAGTCATAAAGGTTGCAAAAATTTAATTATTTCAACTGGGGGCAGGAACATGGGCAACGTACCTAGAAGTATTTCACTGTTCACTCATGCTAAGGGTTGTGTTCTGATTGAAACACATCAAACAGGAAGCCAGTAAGATAAGTTTCTCAAAACCAGACCATACATGCAATTAAGAGAAGGGTGTTCCCATTATGCATAAACTGCCTATCTTACCACCAAAAAAAATTTTTTTTCACTTCCCAAACAGATACTATGAAAACTATTTGACCCCATGCCACAAAGGTGCTCTGCATACTACTGAGAGGAGAATTCAATTTAACACCCACAGAGGTGGCCACAGCCTTGCATTCCTACTCTACATTAAAAAGCTAGAATGTTTTATATAAAATATATGTATAAGTATAAAATATACAAATATAT
>NW_010427093.1:845-1924 GCF_000710305.1 Buceros rhinoceros silvestris | reverse complement strand
CAGAGGTGGGTCTGCAGAGGTGCCTTACAGGCTCCGCTTTCCCCGCAGGAGGACTGCGAGTTTTACCTTCTGGCCCATCAGTTCATCGTCCTGCCCATGGAGAGGCAGAGGGTGGAGTCATCTGATGGGTACGGCCCTCGGGGTGGGTGGGGGGCTCTGCCCTGGGGGGGCTTCCTCATCGTCCCGGAGCGGTGCTGACCCTGGGTGTCCTGGTGTGACCTGCTTATGCTGGGGAAGAATAATGGGGAAGAATTTTGCTCTGGAAGAGGAACTGTCCCCATCACAGACCGTGACCTTCAGAGGGACTTGGTGACCAGCCTTTCTTGTTGCAGGAACCAGGAGCCCTCTGTGCTGCAGAAGATAAAGGAGCTCTGGCTGTAAGTGTGGGGCTGCCTGGTGCTGGAGAATGTCTCCGGGCCCCATGATTAGGGTGTGCAGGCTCTGGCAAGGGCAGCTCCTGGTTAACCTGTGGGACACCCTGTCCCAGGACGTGACAGAGCTGAGCAGACCATGCAGAATGAGGCCTTGGTGGCCCAGGGCATTCTCCATCCCCAGTCCCTTCGCTTGAGCTGGCAGAGCTGGGAGAAAATGCCCATGGGCAGCATGGCCGCATGGGTGAGCCCGGCACAGCTTGTTCTTGATGCTTGGAGACCCACTTCTGGAGATCCTTGGGGATCTCCGTCAGTCCATCTCGAGGACCAAGGCTCCCTGATGGGTATCCTGGGGTACTGAGGGGTGGCTGGGTCCAGCACCCAGTGGGGAACCCGCTGCTTCTCCCAGGCGAGGTGCTCGATCTGAGACGAAGAGCTGCAAAGTGCTGCTGGCCTGCGTGTGTCCCAGCCCTAACCTGGCTTCGTCTTTTCCTTGGTCATTGCAGGAAGAGTCTTGCTGTGAAGAACGGACCCGGCTCAGGTAAAGGCACATGATGTTCTGGTGGGGCTGCTGGCTCTCACGTGCGCCCTGTTGGGCAGAGATAGTGCAAAGCTGACCAGATCTCACCAGGCACATTGCTAAGCCCAGCGCGGGACACGGTGGTGCTGGCAGCTGGAACCGGGTGGGCAGTTGGACGCGCCCGCCGC
>NW_010427093.1:0-335 GCF_000710305.1 Buceros rhinoceros silvestris | reverse complement strand
GGGCCCCTTTGTCTTGAGTGGGACTGAAAACCATGTAATGTGTCTCATTTCAGCAGGGTGAGGACACCTTCGCAGTCCCAGCCAACATCCTGGTGATCCCTCCTGAGGAGGAGGCAGCTGCTTGTGATGCTTCTAAGGCAGGTGAGTGCAGTGGCTTCATCTGCAGGGTGGGTAGACTGGTAGGTAGTTCAGTGCCCAAGCGTGTGAAACAGGGGCTCCCTGGGGTGGGGAGAAGACTTCCTGGGCTCCGGCTGTGCAGCGTGCTGGGACGTGACCAGCAGTGCCCCTTTCGTTGCAGACACGAGCGAAGCAGCTCCTGGGAAGAGTGTTGATGG
>NW_010427092.1:1231-10770 GCF_000710305.1 Buceros rhinoceros silvestris | reverse complement strand
GGGCTCCGTCCGCAGAAGGTTCCCTGTTACAGCTACCACCTGATTTGCAAATAAGTTGCCTTGTCATAAATAATACTCATAGTAACCAGCAATAGTTTGGAAAGGATAACAAGTTTTGGAATAATAGATGTGGTCAGCCATGGCTGAAGAATGTACTTCAAACTCTGTGTGATTCAGTTTAGCTCACAAAGGTCTTTGCCACACAGAAGCTAGAGTTTTTAGTACTTTCTTTAGTAATGAGGTCACAAATACTGTTACTGCTCTGACAATTTAATGATAGGTTTTTATTATAGACCTTCTGGTATGAGCTAGAGTAACTCAGAGGGGTATTTTAACGCTATTTTGTAGTGTTTATAAACCTGCAGATCCAGAATTGCAAATGCCACACAAGTTACTTTGCTTTGTATATTTGACCTATTGGATTTAAGAAATTTACTGTTTGTGCACGTTCAGTGCAGTACACAAAAAACTTGGTTAGAATCCCCATGAGGTACCAATAATCACTCTCAAAAGCTTAACTTCAGATGATGCTGTTTAACACCCAGAGGGACTCTGAAAATACATACAATTGTACACCTGCACAGAGGGACAGAAAATCAAATTTTATGCGACAGTGCTGAACATAATGAAGTCATGAATTTAAGTCAGAGGTGAGTTTGGCTCACATATTGTATACCTCCTGATTAGACACTCTGTGGAAGCATCGCCTCAGATATAAACACTTACTTGCCCATGACAGGGATAAAACCATTTGAAAGGAGTAAGTTTTGTTAAGAGGGTTACTGGTGTTTGTCTTTTGTTTTGAATGGCACTGGGAAGAAATGCTGGTCCATCGGTACTGCCACATGTGAACTGTCAAGTTAGAAGGTAGGCACTGAGAGGCATGAGAAACCAAAAGAGATTGGTTGTTTCTTTTTCACTGTAACCACCGCTTTCCTTAATTTATAAAAGAATCAAAGTGAATATTTCATTAGAAGAGACATTGCCTATAGATAATTATCTCTAAAGTAATACAGTATCAGGTAGAATCTTGTGTTCCACCAGAGGCATGTTCTTTTGTGGCTTATTTCTGTATATTTTGAATGTGTGCATTGTTACTTGGGCTGAACTTTCCAAAGTTCATGTTGTCCAAGTACAAATTGAGTGCACAGTCCTGGGCCAAAAAACGATTTTATAGCAGACAAAATTGTCTGCTATGCTGACAAAAAGTCAGTGTACTCAACACCAGAATCCTGAGTGAAACACGTGCAGTCTAACAGGTTTTTCTAACAGTAGAGCCTGTATAGAATATTGTAAACATTTACTTATTTATTTAAGAAGTTAAACATTCACCCTCCCATGTATTTATTCTTTTTTTTCTAGGGGTCAGTTAGAGTTTAGATATGCAATTCATTACTTTTAGAAGAAGTCCTACACTGTCATATGCTAAAATGCATATTCTTCAGTGACTGAGAAATTTTTTCATTTTACAAAATGTTACAAAAAAAGAAAAAAAAATTGCAGGTGTAGCAGCTTCTCTAAGCTACCCTAAGTTAACAATCTTTTTCTTGGATTCTCTCAGTACCATGCATTCTTGCTTCTAGCACTCTGGATTATATGGGATAAACCGTTCATGTGAGCAACTTGAATATTAAAACCCAACATTTTTTAGAGCACTGCTTAAATTCCCTTTGTGTAAGGTATGCATCTACTATACAGACAATGCATACATACTTGCATACAGATATAAAACCGCCACATATATATAATAATTATATTCTTTGACTATAAACCGACAAAGCATAAATACTTGTTGGTTTGTCTCCACTCAATGTAAGTGAAAAATCTGATCTAAAACAGGAATTAGTGAAATCTTTCTGATTCTCAAAGAGAAGGACAGCCCCCGGCTACTGTCAATAATGCTGTTTAGCACAGTCTTCCTGGACTGGTTTCTATACATGTTAATCAGCTAATCATTCATTCAAACCCCAAGAATTACTGTGTTCTTGTGATAAGTAAATTCATATACATGATGTTTTTATCTCAAAAGGAACCTGTGTACGTTATATTTTGTGCCAAAGATTTATTCTGTTAAAACAATAAGTGGCTCAATGAAGAAAACGAAAGATTTGTGATTCATTTTAGAGAGACTGTTTTGACTTCTCCCATGAAAATGCTACCATTTTTCCTTTAGATGGATATACTGCCAGGAAGAGCACAGAGAATTACCACCCTTCCCAGAAATCCCTCTTCAGTTTCCTTGCACTCTTTTTGATAATTTCTGTTTCAGTAATTGCTGCTTTGATACATTTTTATGTCATATATAGTCTGCTGAACTTGTGTTATCCAATATTCACGTAATCTATATGAAATGTTAGCATGTACACTAAGGATACATCTAAGGTGTGGTCCTTTTGAAATTTTTTAATTACCAAAATTCCTGAAACTGCCCTTTAATCCTCTCCAGATTTTAAGAAAAATAAGATTGCTACCTACGTGCAACAGTAATGACATTCTGAGCACACCAAGACAAAGTTCTTGTAAATCAAATCACGGTGTAATTATCTTTTAACACTCGAGTCACCTTCATTATTCACATAAAATGTTGTGAAACTTCTAGTGTAGTCTAGGACTGCAAACAGTTTTTTAAACAAAGAAAGGGTTTTTTGAGTACGCAGTTCTTGTTGAAGAACTTACCTCTCTTGCCAAGGAAGCAGTGTGATTATCTTTTACATCAGAGATCTTCTCATTCATGGGTGTTTATTTACCCACAAAGGTCTTGAACTTGCTCCTCTGAAGTCAATTGGAGTTTGTCTTCTGAATAGAAATAGTGGGTCTGGCAGCTAAACTAATGTGAAATTGCTGTCCCTGCTTTGACATTGAAGTCAAGAGTTGGTAGGCCTAATTGTAATAAACTACGGTAGAAGTCTCTTAAAGACTCCTAGTGTATATTAACTGTGGGCTACTCTGAACTTCTGGCAGTGGAGTATTATGTTTGAAACATCAGTTGAAAACCAGCCTAGTAAATATTTCTTGGATCCTTTTAAAATAATGTTTTCATCAGTACCAAGTTGAAGAAAGTTCATTAAACTATATAGTGATCAGATTACTGAGACCTATCACAGGTTCATTTTATATGAGATATACCAGGGGTATCTGCTGAATGCATTACCAATATTATTGGTATTGATTCATATTAAATAATTAAAGTTTAAAACTTAAAATAAATTTCCCATTATTTTAAGTGTCCAATCATTATGAATTCATTCGGCATTATTGCAATAGTTATATGGTTCATGAGAAAAAATTAAGCAAAGAATTTGAAGAATTTGTTACACTATAAAATGTTATAGTGGAATGACAAACCTCCTAACAGCCTTAATATACAGTACACCACACCTTAAAAAAAAAAACAAACCAGAAATTTTTTTATTTAAAACCTAATGCTTACATGATTTTAAAGTCTGTTAAATGAATAACAATAGAGCTTATTTTCCTGAATTATGAGTGTAGTTGAAGCTTTCACAGGAAATATGCAAAGGAAGAAGAATGAGAAAGATAAACTCTTTCATACACTTACTGAATGGTGGTCAGGACACACTGACCTGTGTGATCAGGTGTGATCATGACCCTCCTTTGCTTATTTCATAATGATTTTTACTGAAAAAGTCATAAAACAGGATTTTGCTTTTCAGCAACTTTAGTAATCTCTTGTTCTTCTACAGCTCATACACTTTTGATGGTAGTCTCTTTTTTCTCTGGAGAAAACTGGCAGAGTGGAATTAGTGTAATGTACATAGGAAAATGCTCTTTGTTGGAACAACCATATGTACTGCTGAGAAGCTTCGTTCAGAGGTTCTGTACAGCAGCTTTGCCTACGTATCGTCTCATAAATGACTTGCCTTTTAAAAATATGTAACACCCACATACATGAAATTTAGTGAAAAAATCTAAATAAACCCTTTAGGAAAATCCTGGTTTGGAAAATACTGGTTCCCCTTATATAAATTTAGTAGCAGCCATAGAGGCATTAAAATATAAATATGCAATATGCGTGTATTTTTATTTTCAAATGCATTTTCTAATTTTGAGTCACTCCATTTACAATGAAGACTTTAGAACATTGTACACATGAAATATACAGATACCAAGATATAAGATATAAAATTGGTTATCAATATTTTAATTCATTTTAACAACATTATCCAAAATACCTTCTGAGGATGAGCTGATTTTTACTCATAAATACTTGATAATTTTCTCTGAAGCTCAGAGACTAGCACTTTAATAATGCATTAGATATGATATAATAAATGCAATAAAGAGCTAGTTTTGATGGAATAAACAAACTTATATAGGCAAAGATGTTAACTAGACCAGCTGCTTTATACTATTAATGGTCAAATGATATTTGAATTTCTAAGTGTTGGCCATTCTATGAATGCCAAAGTAGATTATTTTCTTAACTGGCTATTAATGATAAAAATGAAGATAATGAAGTTTTTAAGTCTTTACCAGCATCCCATTTCCGTCTTTTTGCTATTCAAAAACAAGTTTTATAAGAAAAACCCCAAACTTTATTTGATGTTTTAGGATGGTATGAAACTATCATTAAAGATGATAGTTAACAGGAATATGTAAAAGAGCCAGGTAAGATAGATTGAAGTTGTGCCTATTGATGTTTCTGTGGATTTTGTTTCCACAGAAACATTCCAGTTCCACCACCTTAAAAAAAGACTGTCTACAAGGAACAGAAAGGCAGAAATAAGTTCTGGAGTGAAAAAATAAAGGCGCAGTAAACCCGGGTGTGTATCATTATAGGTTTCATGTGGGAAGTATGTGGTAAAAGTATCTGAGTCCTGGTCAGCATGGCTTAGATTTTGTTTGACCACGAGACTCCTAAATTTACATTTATACTTGTGACTTAAGCATCTCCATTCCCACCAGTGAGATCAAGGTCAGTGTATTCTAGGGAGCTCTTCAGCTATCATCTACCAGGTATCAGTGGTAGCGAGAGCATCCACCTGACAGCAGAGGTTGCCTACCTTTTTCTTACTTTGTTCACCAGCTTGGCTGAATTTTCTTCATGACAATTTGATCTGTTTCAGACTCATTTATCAGATCCCCTGGATAGTAATTGACATTTTCCATGTAATCTTTTCCACCTTAAAATTTGCTAAGTTTAAGAACTAATATATAAAAGAAGATGATCTGAATGTTTATTACCTTGAGCAACACTAAGACTCAGCCTCCATATAATAGTAATGCTCTCTTGCAATATTTATAATAACAGCCCTGGTCCTCTGTGCATCTTCTCTACCTAGCAATTAGACACTTTTTTTTATCATGAAAACACATTCATTTTTAATGTTTGATACACACTTTTAAAAAGAGAAGCTAAATAGAGACAAATTATTTTTGAGTCTATCTATTCATCATAACTTCTCAGTTTCCATTAGCTTCTGTCTTGGTCGTTTTCTTTATAAACACTATTATCATGAAAATTCAATTGAAATTACTGTTGAATTTGCAGGTCTGTAAAATAATATTGCTGTGTATTGGGAACTATTTTATTGGTCTTTTTTAATCTTCTGTTGACAAATAAGCCACAAAAATTATTTCTAAAGTACACTTTAAGAAAGTCCATTTATGACAAATTTTCTTGCTAAGATACGAAGTCAGCATTCTTGTTCTGCTTGAATTGGTTTGCATTGTTTGCAAGAACTATATATGCAAGAAAATGGCAAAAGTAGAAAACAGTTTCAGCTCCAGCCACTGTTCATAAATTTGGAAGAAACTAGGAATTTTATCAAGACTATATTTTTGAACAATATAATTTTTTATGTGATAATTGCTGGGGAGTGGCAAGGGAAGAGAACCACTAGGGAAAGGCAGCTGTAGGGTAGCTATTATTGCCAGCTTTGGCAATATGAACATGAAGAAGATGGAGGCATCTGTACTAGATAATGAAGGGGAGAGTAGGCTCAAAGGAGATGAATGTGGGGATAACTGAAACAACACAAGAACAAAATATTTCTTTCATCTCACAAACACTTCCTTTGAAAGTTATTTCCTTCCAGTTGGAGAGTGCCTGTAATCAGAACTCCTGATGGCCAAAGCATAGCTTTAAAATAGAAAATATGTACGCCTTTCTTTACCTGGTTGTTATTTTTTCTCCAAGAGACCATCTAGACTCAGAGGTTACTGCACCATGCCATCTATCACAAAGACAGATGACATTCAGGTGTCCTGTACTGGAGGCATGGCTAGAGAACAGTGTGGATTTTGGGGGGATTGTGAACAGTAGCAGAAATTATTCAGTCTGCTAAAATAGACGCCATAGAAAAGAAGTGCTGCACAGAAGATCCAAACTCTTTCATTATGCTCTTGCCTTAGGTGTGTGACTAGAAGATCCTTACCTCCAACTGTGATGGTAAGCCCCTTTGTGTGCAGAGGTGTTCCTGAGTATCTCTGAGCCACACATGTTGCACTATCTCCAAGTGGGTGGTGCGATGGACTACAAAGGATGCTGTCAGGTTGGAGATGTGAGGGAAGAAAGGATTGTTAAAGCTATGCTGGGCATATGAAGACTTGGGCTCAGTAAAGGCCTGAAGTTTTTACCAGGTCTGCATGCCAAACCTACTGAGCTGGTTTACCTTAGATCTGCGCTCATGTGGCATCAGGGCTTCTGTAGCAGAAGTGGACCACATTAGAAAAAAACAGTGGCAATAGTACAGGACTTTTGCATACAAATGGATAGACCGACTTAGTAACTCCAACAGAGAGCTCCACCACTTCAGTGTGTCTGGAATTTGGTTTGTAGAGTTTGTGAATTAATTAAGACAACAGGAACAAGGTAAGCTTAGAAAGACCAGTAAAAGAATAGGCCAAGATAAGTTGTAATGTTTCAGCCATGGATCAACAGTCTGCATTTTTCTTCTACTTGGAAGCATTCTAATGCTATCTTATCCATAAGAATAATTAAATTCTGTACAATAGAGTACACCTCCTACAAATACAAAGTCCTTTAAAACCACGTAGAGATGATGATTTAATTCCGGCTTCCAGAAAAGGACGCTGTCTTTTCAGTCAACAATAGTACTTCCAACAGAGGTCCCTATGTTGCACAAGATTATCCACATACAACCTTGTTTATTTTGGATAATAGAAGAGGATCACAATGCAAGATGTTATGTCTTCAGGCAGCAATGTGTATATATAGTGTAATCTATATTTACAGAGCTAAACTTCTGTATTTATTTTGCTGCTCACACAATGAACTTGCCTCTACCAGGTACTATATTGAGGAAGAATTTCATTTTCAGAAAACTGACATACCCTCTATTTGTCTGTTGATAAAATCATGACAATTTTTAATTACTTTTTAGATCATAAAATAGTACAAATTCTCACCTCTGGGATCTCTTTTTTAAAAAAAATACTTTCATGTAACTATATGAAGGATAACAAAATTAATTATGAATCTGCTGTGGTTTTTATCCTTTGCCATTTTATCTTGGTCATCTTCTTTATGCTTCCACAGAAGTGCTAAATGCTGCAGAGATACATTCAAATAGAAAACAATAATTTTTTGCGCAATTAGATGGAACTAAAGATGATCTGTAACAATGTCTTGTAGAGAACTATTTCAAGGGGCAAAGGAGGAAGAATTCAACATTTCTTTTTTCCCTCCTAGCTATCAGAGTTTGGTAAGGACTTAGTGAACACAGAAAAGAAGGGAAACAGACAATGAACGTAATCTTCTGAGAAATTAAATGTTAGCTCAATAAATACGATTGTTTCAGATTTTTGCTATTATTCCTTTGAGATACTTGCCCAGTATCATATAACATACATAGAGATGCATCATTTTCAAGCTTTCTTGCATGAAGTTTCTCTAGTCAAGTCAGGATTACATTAAGAATCTGGAGCCGAATTCAAAAGTGCACAGACTCCAGGACTTTTGAATTGATTCCAGCAGTAGTATCCTCGTAATAGTTTGTTTGTTGAGTGGTGTTTGGGTTTTTTTTTTAACACTGCAGAGGGACACACAGACCTCTCAAGATCTGGTTAAAATTTTATTCCTTTGGCAAATGTGCATCCACTTCAATACATCTCACTTCAATGGGGATAGCAGTGCTTTGTTTAGATTCTAATTTGAGAATCTGCTTGACATGTCACACACTGCCCTAGATATTCAAGGAATCTTTTGACCTTCAAAAAGAAGATAATTATTCAATATCTTTTTCATTGTGTGTCTTCAACATTTTTTATGATGTCTGTGGCTAGGAAGCAAGGAATGGGTGTTTTCTCCATAACTAGATAAACCCTCTAGGATTCTTAATGAACCACAGTACATAATGAGATTTCCAGATGTTTCAGAACTTTGAGACATCAATTAGGTTACATTTCTGAATTACTTCTTTGTCTAGCCACTGATTTAATACACACACACTCTCTCTTTTTTTATCAGAATTCAGCTATGCTGAGGAGAATATTAATACTGATCTCTCTCACAACTTAAATGCTTAAAGAACATTTATGCTGTTAGGTGTAAAAATGCATGCCTAAATTAACTTTTTTTTCTTTTGCTTTACTGAAACACTTCCCCTTTTTATTTCAAAATCAAACACTGAAGCAATTAAAAAAACACAAAGAAACTGAGAATAACATCTAAACAGATGGAGTAGACCGTCTAGTTTCCACTAGAAAATGCTTCCACTATGTATTTAAAAGCAATACAGGTAAGTAAGATCAAATATTTACATTGTGATTAATTCTAGGTTTTGCAGCTGTTATAATTGCATATTTACAACTCCAAGTGGCTTTAGAGTTGATGAAAGAAATAATTTCTGTGATAAAGGGAGCTTCTTTCCAGGATCAAGATGCATTCTTTTTTTCCTTTGGAATCAAATCTAGCACGTTACATTAATTTCCTTAGAGTTTAGCCATCAAATTATCCAAACCCTGAGAAAAAAATACAACCTAGACTGATAAATTCTTGTTTATAATTTCTAACAAAAACCACCATCACATTAAAGTGATAAGAGGTCCTTTAAGTATAGATAACAGATATAAGATGTCTGTTATTATTTTGTGAACTAGTGGGAACAAGCTTCCCATAGATGAATGGACATCAAAATTAATGAACCACAACATCCAAATCATCTCAGTCCCGTGATTGATTGGCTTTTGTATTGAATGATTACATATCTGTAAAAAGACACCTTTTCCTGGGTAGAGCCCCTAGAGGTTCTGATTCCCAGACAGCTTTTTGCAGGATAAGAAGAAATAAACCTCTGCTGCTTTCCTCTCCATACAGAAACTGAAAACTGTCTTTTTCCTGGACACCTATTTTTACAGAATTTGTGGAAAACTGCCCATCCGTGGCTCCCCAATGTAACATGCAACCATACTGTATCGAATTCAGTTTTGATTCAACTTGCAAATGGCTCTTGTTAACCCACTTTCAACTTCAGTATTAAAACCAAACTTAGTCAAACAAACTATAGGATACATCACAAGATGGAATTCTTTGTAGTAATACAAGTGGGAATAAT
>NW_010427092.1:0-1030 GCF_000710305.1 Buceros rhinoceros silvestris | reverse complement strand
AATGTGAAAAAAACAATCTAGATCAAGGGGGAGAGACCAAAGTTAAACTTAATACCTACTGTTTTCCAAAGAAATTGATTAAGTTCTTCTATATCAGAAGGTATTTTTCGGTGTGGGTTGTTTGGTGTTTTTTAAATGAAATCTATTTTCAGTAGTGAGTAAATGATTGCTGCAAACTTCAGAATGCAAAATTAAATAGCTGTGTGTGAAATGAAACTAGTTTTTTTTTAGTTTCATTTCATTTCATGTCTAGAAATGAAACTATAGAGGGTGCGGGGATTGGTTGGTTGGATGAAGTTGGTGTTAAATGAAGTCCACTTTGTAATTTTATTAATTTATTTATTGAATTTTAAAAACTTATGTTTAAAACTACAGATTGCTCTGTAGTTTCAACTTCAATTGTTGATAGTGACTAACCTTTGACTAATCAGTATTGCAGTCTGCTTTGCAGAAAAATTGAGTTTTCCCTTGTAAAAAAGTCTTAGACCATTTTGCCAAAATTTCACTAACTTGCTCTAATACTTTGGTTTTCCACTCAGTTCATTTAAAAAACTGAAAAAACTGATAATAAGTATTTTTTTTCCAATCCTATTGTTGCCAGAAAAGATTTGCCCATGGTTTATTTACATGCAAAATATCTTCCAAGCATAGTGAGAATATACATTCAAAGGTTTGGACTTTAGATCCAATCCTCCAAACTGCCCATATTAAAATATTTCAGTATGCACAGATGCACTTCATTGTTTTTATGCTCACTCTTCAAGAACTGTGCTATATGTCCATGCCTACATTAGCAAACTATGGTGTCATTGGGGCCAATTTGTAGAGCAAAAAAAGTTTGTGTTGGAGACGCAGAATTTCCTTCGCTTGTGTTTTGGTGTGCCTCTAGATTGGACTAGCCCTACCCTGATCCACATAAATGGGAACAGTTGAAAGATCAACTTCAAAAATGTAATTCCTGATCTTAAATCTTAGATTTAAGTACCTGTCACCGGTTTGGCGAGGTTGAGCCAAGGTCCGGTAATGATAA
>NW_010427091.1:0-661 GCF_000710305.1 Buceros rhinoceros silvestris | reverse complement strand
GAAGGACTGAAGAGGAGGGATGGTTGCCACTTTCTGTCAGGAGACAGAGATTCAGTCCCATGGACTAGTAATGGTTTAGGTTTCGTAGCCTGGTGCCACAGTAGGTTTACCAGCCTTCTCTTCCCCACATTCCTCCCCCAAAGAAAGTGCTGTGGTTGCAAAGCCCTTTGTTTAAACTCATTCAAGTTATTGCCCGGGTGGTGCAGTTTGATCTGGCATGCTTCTGGCTGACAGTTTGAGCCACTGTTATGTTGGGATTCTCAGATGTTAAAAAGAAACCCTGACATTCACAGGGTTAAATAATGCCCTACAGGAGTCATAAGTCATTACATTGCAACAGCCATACCCAAAAAGGGGCAGGAATCACTCCTTTCCATGTTGTGCAGGCTCCGGTGAGCATGGCTGCTCAGAGACACAGGCAAAAAGAAATTCTGTTATTTGCCCATTGATAAAATCTATAGTTACTTTCTCTGTTTTATGAGCTTGCTTAAAACTCATTTTTTCCCAAGTGTCCTACTGAGGATCTTCAAGCCTTGTGTGCTGTGAACTCTGCACTGTCACTGGGTTGGGATTTTTTTCCTTTTCTGGCCAGCAAGAGAAATGGCTAGAATCCCATAGCTTCCCGTAGCATTTCTCAGCCCTGTGACTAGACCCTTTGAAG
>NW_010427090.1:9163-10311 GCF_000710305.1 Buceros rhinoceros silvestris | reverse complement strand
TCAGTTTTCCAAAAAGCATTCGAGAGGTCTCGCGTCAGTTTTCCAAAAAGCATTCGAGAGGTCTCGCGAATTCTTTTTCTCCCTTCCCCTATCTCTGGTGAGATAGAGGAAGGATATTATCATCACCGGACCTTGGCTTACCTTGACCAAACTGGTGACAAACATGAAGTCAGCCGGTCTCCTTGCCTTTGTCTAGCAAACCCGAGAAGATAAGTGGAACACGAGTTTATCTGCAGCCTTGACAATACACCACTGCAGTGAAGCTCATCCTACTAATTCATTTTTTATAAGCCAGGCAGTGGTTGGTAAAACTTTTTCATCCATACAAACCTAGCATTAAAGTTTTGAAAATAATACACAATCACTTGTACACATGAGAAAGATTTACCAGTTCAAACTAAATATAATTTTAAACCCGTTCTCTACCTTCACCAGCCAAAATATAAGGAGACACTCTTGACTGAAACAAGGATGTTGTAGTGATACCAACACTAATTTGACTAACCAGGTTTAGAAAGTCATGTATCAGCTTAATTAATTCACCTGTGTCCAACAGAAAGGCCTCAGTCACAGAATCATACAATTGTTTAGGTCGGAAAAGACATTTCAGATCATCAAGTCCAACTGTATACCCAACACTGCCGAGTCCATCAGTAACCCACATCCCTCAGTGCATCTTTAAATCTATCTATGCAGCTTTAAATACCTCCAGGGATGGGGACTCCACCACTTCCCTGGACAGCTTCTTCCAATGCTTCACAAGCCTTTTGGTGAAGAAATGTGTCGTACTATCCAAACTAGATCTCCCCTGGGACAATGTAAGGCCATTTCCTCTCGTCCTGTCACTTGCTACATGGGAGAAGAGACCAATACACAACCTCCTTTCAGGTCGATGTAGAGAGCGATAAGGTCTCCCCTCAGCCTCTTTTTCTCCAGGCTAAACAACCCCAGTTCCCTCAGCTGCTCCTCATAAGATTTGTGCTCCACCCATCACCAGCTTCACTGACCTTTGGACACGCTCCAGCACCTCAATGTCCTTCTTGTAGTGAGGGGCCCAAAACTGGACACAGTGCTCAAGGTGTGGACTCACCAGCGCTGAGTACAGGGGGACAATCACTGCCCTGCTCCTGCTGGCCACACCAGTGCTG
>NW_010427090.1:0-8777 GCF_000710305.1 Buceros rhinoceros silvestris | reverse complement strand
TGGCCTCAGCCCATGGATCCAGCCTGTCCAGATCCCTCGGTAGAGCCTCCCAATTTTCAAGGAGATCAACATTCCCACCCAACCCAGTGTCATCTGGAAACTTACTGAGGGTGCACGCGATCCCCTCATCCAGATCATTGATAAAGATGTTGAAGAGAACAGGCCACAGTACTGAGCCCTGGGGGACAACACTGGTGACCGGCCAACACACGGATTGAACTCCATTCACCAGCACTCCCTGGGCCCGGCTGTCCGGCCAGTTTTTCATCCAGTGGAGAGGACACTCATCCAAGCCATGAGCAGCCAGTTTCTCCAGGAGAATGCTGTGGGAAACAGTCTTAAAGGCTTTACTATAGTCCAGGTAGACAAGATCCACAGCCCTTCCCTCATCCACTAAGCAGGTCACCTTGTCATAGAAGGAGATCAGGTTATTCAGGCAGGACTTGCCTTTCATAAACCCATGCCAACTAGAAGCTGTCGGCTGTGCCTTTGTCTAGTTGAGTCTTGGAAACTTCCAAGGATGGAAGTTCCACCATACCTATTGGTAACACGTTTCACTGCAGCCCAGGCCCCCTAGGGAAGTTGTACCTATCCTAATCCGAATATTCCAAGACACAGCGTGTACTGCCAGCCAGTACACTTGGCAGAAGACCAAGTCCCACCTAGACTATTCTAAAAATGGTAAGCATGAAGTGAGCAACATTAAGCAAATATTTCAAAACAGGCTCACAAAACCAGAATACAAATCCATATCTCATGCTACCTGAAACTCAGCACTAGTTACACATATTCCTTCTGGATTTCTGTTTTCAAAAGCTCTCTCAGTCAGCAGAACCGAAGAAAGATTAAGGAACCCTGGTACTCCCCCTGACAGAATAAAGGTACATGACAACAATCAAGGCAGCATTAAATAATGTCTAACTGAAAGCCCAGATTCCACAGCGTTCTCTGTTCAGTAGGACAATTTACAGAGCAGGGACTGCAGTATCTGCTTACAGCCCTCCACTTGCGCTGCTCGCTTCTCCAAGGTAGTTATCAAGTGCTGACAAACTCACAGGGGACCTTTGCCTCCTCTAGTTCTAACTAATGCCGCTGAAACTCGTCATTATCTAGGTGTGTAAGCGCACAGGTAGAATCAGTCTGGAGGAGAAAAGACAGCGCAGAAAGAACTGTGCCTCGACTGTACCACCCAAGGAGACCTTCCGCTGTGCTCTTTGCAACTGGACTTGCCTATCCCGCATCGGCCTTTTCAGCCATCAGCGCGCTGCAGTAAGCGTGGGGAAAGCCCTTCCCAAATCTTCGTCCGCGCAGCCAAGCCATGATGATGATGCTGAGGGAAGGGAACTTTTTCTTCAAGTGATGCTTCTGATCCAGTTCAAGAGAAGGCTAAAGCACCAAAACTCATATACCTCATTTGGCTCTTTGCCACCTCTCTTGCTAAAGCAAGGAACTAGTTTTATTCTAGTCTGCCATGTTCCAAGTTAAGGCACTTCATAATTTAGTGTAGCTGTCTTACAAATCACAACTAGATCCCAGAATTAGGATTGGAAAGGACTCCTGAAGGCCATCTGGCCCAAATTCCTGCTCAAAGCAGGTGCATCTTTGAACTTCGATCAAGCTGCTCAGGGCAGGTTGTGACTGTCTCTACAACCACTCTCATTATGAAGAACTTTTTCCCGATAGCTGTTGTAAATCCCCTGTTGCAGATTGTTGTGCTTTTCTGTGCTGCTCCAAGTAGAAACTGTCTCTGTCTTCTCTTTAACTACCCATTATGCAATTGCAGGTTACAATTACACCCCCCTTAGCTTTTTCTTCCCCATCTGAATAAACTCGGGTCTTTCAGTCTCTCTCTTTATCTCGTTCTCCAGTCCTCTAACCATCTTTGTCACCATTGGCTGGACTTGCTTCAGTATGTCAACATCTTCCCTATACTGGAAAGCCCAGAAATGGACGCAGGACTCCAGGTAGAGTCTTGTAGTTGCTGAATAGAGGGGAATAATCACTCCTTGGCTTGCTGGATACAATCCTATTAATGCTGCCCACTACGTGCTTAGATTTCAGTATCTCAAGTCATGCTGCTGATTGATCTTCAGCTTGTCTATCGGGACCTCAGGGTCCTCTCTAGCCACATGGATTCTAGCCCTTACTTCTTTCAAAACCAAATTCACTTTCCGACACACCTTAGCAACATCACAAAATCAGCACGCAATTTGTAATTCAAGGGCAGTAAATAATACACCTTGTGAGCAGAACATAAAATAGATGGTTTGTGGGGCTGCCTGAATTTGCTGGCAACTGAAAATTTAGGGGGTTTTAAGGCATAATTTACAAATTGTATTCCCCTAACTCCTACTTTACTTCTTTTCACAGAACAGTATCTGTGCCTTAAGCATTTGTGTAAGATGCCACAACTTTTGCCTTCTCTAAGGCTTCATGCACCAGGTGTAGCAGGACAGCCCGATCATCTGAAGTCCACTGGATAGAGTGAACGAGGAGCAAATATCTGCTAACAGAGTCGAAGGAAGCAGAAGGAGCACATCCTTGCACCACAATCTCTAACCTCTGGGTAAAGAATGTTCTCTGGTTCAGAGTTCCTTGTCCAGAGCAGAGGCCAGGGAGTGAGGGGTAGAGGAAATGCCAGGAGTTCAGCACCCCCCTCCATCTTCTCACTCTGTGTTTGAATGAACAGAGGAAGGAGAAGAAGACCTGAGCTGAGACTAGTCAAGAGTGTAGAAGAAAATAATGCCACTTTCTGGAGAGGAGACTACAGCAGGGAGCAGTGAGGAGAAAGGTGGCTCAGGAGCCCATCATGTTTTCACCAAACTGCTGTTCCAACAGAATGTCCTAAATGTGTTAACACCGCTCCAGGACTAGATCTACAATATCTCTCCCAAATCTAGTTCCATATCTGGTTATGCCTACTTCCCCAATGTACACATCATCAGATTTTATGTTCTGACTAATTTGATTTCTGGCACTCTTTATGTTAACTCACAGTGCGTTTCTCTTTCCCACGCATGGTTCAGAGCAGATTTCACAGCTATTAGGCTTTAAGTAAAGTATCTGTTCTACCTAGTTGTGTATTAAATGATTCACACTCTGCAAGTATGACGCTTTCTCCCCTCTATCTGCTTGATTTTTCACTTTGACCAGGTGCTACTATCTCCTAAGACAAGATCCAATTTGTCCAGCACTGTAGGTATGTCAGTAAAGGGTGCAATCAATGACAGAACATTACCTCTGGCAATGGCCTAGAGCAGATACCTAAAGATGGTTAGAGACAGATCAGGAACAGAATGACTGTGTCCTTGGGCGCTGAGCTGATGTTTTGGAGTCTAACCACAATGACCCAAAACCCCTTTCCAGGTGGTAATATAAACCATAGTATACTTTGGGTGATTCCCTCTCATTCCCTGCCTTTGCCCTGGGCATGATTTCACATTTTTCAATACTGTGAAATCCTTTGTTATGGTGATTCTTCCATTATTTTATTTATTCACTTATCAAGACACTAATTGTCCATTATGGCTCCTACTGATCTGCTTGGCCTAGAAAACTTCCCTTCCTTGTTTTCTGAGTTAGGTAGTATTAGGTAGCATCCTCATCTCTTTCCTTGCAATGAATGCAGACACATTTACAAAACCTGCTAATGCAGGTTTAGAAACACCTTTGAAACTGTGTTGAGTGGGAAAAGATGTTGCTAGTACCAGGCCTGTCAACAAAGCTCCACAGCTGCTGCCATGTTAGTTCCATTCATGCTAAGCACTGGCCACAGCATAAGGTAAAGATTTCCAGGTATAATCTTAACCAAAGAAAGAAAGTAACCACCACAAACCACAGAAACTCTCTTGGTGACCTACTTATCTAAATCTTATATATCAGACGCTGTGTCTGGGGACAGAGTTCTGTAAGGATATGTCCTTGCCCATATGAATCCACAGTCTACATCACAGATGCACACATATGCTGCCAGCGTGTTCCTGTAACGTGACAGAGATTTAATGGAGACTTGATTGTTTGAGGAGTTCCTTTTCTTATGTTACTCTGCCTTGTACAGATTATCTCTGTGTATAAATTTATGGCATCTATTTTGTTTGTTCTGACCTTATGTATAACTTGTGCAACGAAAGAACTCCATGGCATCTATAGTATTAAAATACTCAGTCTGAAAAAACTTTTAGTAGGATTTGGTCATTCAGGACAATATTGAAACAAACCAAATAATTAATAATATCCTATTGCTTAGTACTTATACCACACGTTACAACTAGAGGTACTGCAAAAAACATTACTTGGTTAATCAGTTAAGAAGCTATAAAATTAGCTACATAAACTAATTAATTAATCAGGAAGCCATTAAAAGCTTGACTGAAAGGATATTGATTGCTGCTAGAAAAAAAAAGGCAATTGCAATATTGTGGTGCAGAAATAAGAATTTCAGGGTTGAGAGACAACAGCCTGCAGATCTATGAGGATTCATGTGCATGGATTTGAGACATATCCTAAAGGCGTGTGGCATGGGAAACCAGAAAAGAGCTAGAATATGTATTGTCAAACATAAGTGTAAGTGGTTGTTTGAAATGGCGCCACTTTTAAACGAAAAAAGAACAAGCTATGGCTGAGATCCTGCCTTGTAAGTAATTCCCATCCTGAGGAAAAGGAAAACCTTGGAGAAAACATACTTCTACTTTATTTGTCAGCCTCGGTATCAGCTGCTGCCTTTATTACGGGTTCTCAGAGACCCACTAAAACAAGAACTAAACCTGGAATTTACCAATTAATTTATCTCTGATGGGAGGATGCTAATGGCTTACTCAATACATTCTACTCACTCTATGATCATCTCTCAGTTCAGTCTAAGAAGTCTTTGCAAGAGCTTTGTTGTTAGCCTGTAACATAACCCTCAGAGGCTGGGGAGAGCCACAGCTGCACCCAAACAGCGATAAAACGGAGCAAGCACAGACACCCCTACCATCTCCACGGAGGGGCACGGTGTGGAAGGGCCAAGCTCTAGGAACAGGAATGCAGTTTCCCCTGAGGGCAAGTGGGTTAGAGATCCACTTACTCTTCACTTCTTGCTTATAACCAGGCTATCTATCTTCAACCCCAGCACCTTACCAAGCTAAACCCCTTACAGAGCAGCACTGCAGCTGATTTCAGTAACTTCTCTGATTCGATCCTTCAGATTGCTGGGGTTTTGTCCTGCTTTGACATGGCTAAGCAGTAGCTGAGTTTCATTTGCTATTAACGCACACATTATTCTAAAGCTGCAGGGAAGTGCGAGTGAAAACAGCCACACTGATATCTGCCAGTTCTTCTGCACAAGGTTTTTCAGAATCTCAGGATGATTGTTTGGGATCCTCCATCTCCCAATCCTATGGTCACGCTTCTGATGGGATACTGAATTGCAACAGCAGCACCTCTGGCACAGAAGGGGTGTCTGAGATACCGGATCTGCTCCACCTAGGGATTCCAGAACAAGTCAGGCTACACGACTGTACTGTAGATGAGATAGCTGCAGGTGACCATGTAGAGTACTACAGGCTGTGTGTGATTTGGAGGCTACTGCTTGGTGACCGTGGCAGTAGAAGAGCTAAGGAGAATTTCCATTCTTCCTAAGTTGACCTCCCCTCACTTTCTTATTGCAATTTTCACCCTCCCCCCCTCCTTATATTTTATTAAATTTCAATCTTTTTTTAGTAACAGTGAACAAACAGAAAATTAAAGCAGAATATTATATTCCATAGCATCGCAGCAGCTTATGAGACAGACGCACTAGCACAGCTGAAGGGGGTAGTAGGGGAAGCTCATAACAGCTTTTGCCTTTCCTCATAGGCAAATAAACAGTCAGAAAGAGCTCTTGCAAAGTGAAGAAAGCCCTCAGTTTGCTTGGGTTTTGAAGTAGAGTGCTGGAGCAGCCTGCACTTCAACTGAATTGGCAAAAAATAGAGCACAATATGATAGTCATAGCTGCTAAGGAGGAGCAGGAGAGACAGATTATACAACCCGGCATGCAAGGGAAGTCTGGTCCCAGTCCTTGCCTTCCGTGAAGACTGTGTTTTTGCACCTATTACATTGCAAGCACCATACATGCTACAGATGATGACCAAGGTTAGGTGAGAGGGTTAGGTGCCTGGACTAAAACGGTGCAAAAATGAACAGCATCTCTGTAGAAATGTATAAAGAAAGGTTAACATTTTCTATACAAAACCATTTTCTGTTCTATTTCCCAAATGGAAAAAGAAAAGTAAATTCTGTGGAGAATAGACACAAAGTCTTTTTAGTCTAGTTGTAGTGAATGTTTACATGGTGTACTGCTGGTGAGGAATCTTTCCTTTCCCTGCTAGCAGTAGTAATCTAGTTACTAGATTAGTAACTCTGTTTCACACTGTATGGGTCTGGCATCAGCTCTGCTGCTCAGGAAAAGCTCAGTCTCCCTGGCTGAGATCAGTATTTATACTGGATGTCCATTAATTGCATTGCTTGGAATGATTTGCTGTGAGTTTTCTTTTTTTTTATTCTAGCTGCATTATGTCGTGATCTGATGATTGATTGGGTCCTGTGAGCAATCATGAGCCCAAGCCTATTGCTGCTAGCTTGATAGAGTGTATATCTCTATTTCATATTCAATAATGATGAATGGTCATGGCTTACATTTATATAGCGCCTTTCATCCAGAAAGATCCCAAAGCGCTTTACAAATTGATTTACTGTGCAAACTATGGGGTTTATTCTCCGCTTCATAAGCGCGTATAAATCCCATTGAGTTACTTGCACTTCATCACACTTGCTATTGCCCAAACAAAGCACAAGCACTCTTTGTAATACACCTAGGAGAGAGTCAGGGAACACTTAGAAAAATAGGCAAGTGTTCAGAACCTTGGTTTTATGTTTTATCCGAAAGGCAGAACCTTTAGCAGCAAAGAATCCCCCTAACCCTGGGAAGATACTACTTTCTGGAATACCGACAGGGCTTCCTGCAGCAAAGCATTCCTTGGAGAGGACACAACCAAGAGCTGTCCCTGTTTGCTCACGACTGCACCCTGAGACAGCAGCTGCTAAAAACAATCCGTTCCTTCTGTTTTAAAAAACACTATTAAACAGAAAGCTCCTAGCAACTGAACATCAGGAGCCATCAGTATAGGTTGCATGTGTTTCTTCTGGATTCCAAAGAATGAAACAGGAGGAAGGGGATCTATCGCCAGGGAATCTTCCTGGCAACAATTTTGAGAAAATATTTAGTCACAGCATGATGCTCTGCACTAACATTTTTTGCTTTGACCTCTGTTTAATTTGGGATGGGGAAGGAAATGAAGCATGTGTCTGGCTTCAGCAATCGTGATTGTCTCCCACCTTAATGACTAGCAAAAGGGAGTCCCAAATCTGGAACCCAGCCTTCACATCTCCCAAGCCTGAAGTGGGGAGCTCAAGACTGATAATCACCTCAAGTATTTCTTTTACATTCTCCACTCAGTCTAAAAACTTGAGAGGAGCAAGAACAACTCTCTCTCCATGACTTTGACAGAAAGTGAGGTGCATAGAAACAAATGCAGAAATCTGCAAATAAACATGGTGCCCGAGAAAATGAGATTCCAACAGTGGCTCTTAAAGCTACGTCATACATGTAAGCTGAAGAAGTTCTCGAGTATTGTTCTTTTCCTTCTGTATCACTTCTGAAACGGCTGCAGTACACCAGTGCTGGTTCTGATCTGATCAAAGACAAAGTCATATCAAGTTATCCAGTGCTGGTGTGAAAGAGCCACCTCCTAAGGAATTTTAATCCAAATATTTTCTCTGGGAAGCCAGAAAGACATAGCTCATACATACTTGAAGGTAAAAGTATTGATCTAGTGCTAGAATTACATGTAACTTTCAGGTTTACACCATTGTCTTCTCTTTCTTGGCCTATCAGAAATACTGTGCTGACATACTATGGCAATAAGTATAGTTAAAAGAATAAAAAGAGAGAGAACAAAACCTTCCCCCCTTTATTACACTATGGACTGTTCACCATATTCTTTACTGACGTCAGATCAAAAAAGGAAGATGACAGGGAAAAAATTCCTTCTCGAAGACATGAGAATTTTGAAAAATAAATCTAGCAGCAGGATTGACAGCATCAGCCTGAAAGGCCCCATGTGACATGTGTTCCTGGAGCAGGAGGAGGGGAATTCACACAGAAAACATGGGAGGATTTATCCAGCAGTTTCGTAATATGTTTAGACCAATATAGCTGCAATCATCCTCAGTCTGGATGTGTCACCTCTGTTTCAGTCAGCTCTAGCAGCTTGCCCAATGCCACTAAAATCTTTTGGACAAGTGAGCAAGGTTTTAAGATGTCCTCCTCTTCCTTCTTGTGTCCCAGTTTGAAGGGGGGCTGTTCCCCCCACCGAAAGGGGATGCGACAAAATAGTGTGTTTTAGCTGGGAATCCTGCCAAAACACACACACAAAACTTTTGATGCTCATTAAAAGTTCTGATAAGAATCTTTTGGACAAGTGAGCAAGGTTTTAAGAAGGCTTTAGGTAAAGATGTCCTCCTCTTCCTTCTTGTGTCCCAGTTTGAAGGGGGGCTGTTCCCCCCACCGAAAGGGTATGCGACAAAATAGTGTGTTTTAGCTGGGAATCCTGCCAAAACACACACACAAAACTTTTGATGCTCATTAAAAGTTCTGATAAGAGCTCGTTAGGCTTTAGTCGGGCTAAGGAAATAACACAGGCTACACACATGAGCGATAGAAGCAGGTACATTTAATAAGGCAGACGGCCTTGAAGTAA
>NW_010427089.1:446-3528 GCF_000710305.1 Buceros rhinoceros silvestris | reverse complement strand
GCGGCAGTTCCGGACAGACCCTGCCCTGCGATCGCGGCCGAGCAGGTGCCTCCGTCTGACCGGGGAAGGAGGGGTCGTGAGCGGTCTAGGAACCTCCCCTGGTTTTGCTGGACAGAGCTCAGCTGCCCCCACACCCCACACCCCCCCACAGCCCATCCACACACACACACACACCCTGGGCCCTTCAGCGCTCCCTTTCAGGGGGATCGCCGCGGCGCGGGGGAGCGCGGTATCAGGCACTCGCTCAGCAGCTCCCGATTTGTCGGGCTGGTTCTTCTCCTGTCTGCTAAAAGACGAAGTAAGCAGCGGAAAGGCTTGCAAGGCTCAGATGTTGTTTGGCGCTGCCCTTGGACTCTGCTTACAATTGTTATTTCCGGGGTGGTGGGAGGGACGAATCTATTTGTGAGTGGTCCAAAAAGGGCCATCGGTTTCCATGTCTATGAGGACGTCTCATTCAGAAAGGGTGGATCAATCTGCCCTTAATGATTTAAAGATGGTGATTTTGGATCAGTTTTTTAAAAGTTCTAATAAACCTTTTTTTTATTTTCTTAATTCGAAAAATATATTCTGGCATGCCCATGTGTTTTCCCTGCTCTCCATCAGCTATAGGAAACGCTGCTATTCACTCTCTGTCCTAAGAACAAAAAGTCTCCGGTGTGACAATAAACCAGAGGCTCCTCGGCAATTAACACAAAGTAGATATCGAAGGTGTCAACACGTCTTTGTTCTGTCCAGCACTTATTTTCCTGCTTGTTGAACTGTAACTATTACAAGCTGCATGAAGGTGAAATTCGTCTTAAACAACAATTTTTTTTCTTTTTTCCTAACAAGCACAATAAAAATATGGGTGATATGTTGTTAAAATGTGTCTGTTATTATTATCGTTGTTCTTAGTGGTGGTGGTAGGCTTTATTCCGATATGGTAACAAAGTATGCCAGTGTATTCTTTGGACTATTTTAAAATAGAGTGAAATAAACAGTCCCGGTTTTGGAAGAAACTACTACCCAGCCCAGTGTCCGTGTTTTTTACATCTTAGGTTAACAGAAATCCAAGCAAAAGCAATGATGCTACCTCCTTCTGAAATGCGAGAAAGAGGAGGCTGGAGAAGGCTTGTGAGAGAAATACTCCTTAAGAAGGAAGAGGGACCAGTGAAGGACACCTACAAATGACAAGATTAGGGGCGGGGAAGGAAACACAGAAGCCAGCCTATGAATTAAATAATAATTCAAAAAATAAATAAGAAGGAAAGAAGACGCGGTGAGGAAAAGGCTGAAGTACAAAGGAAGGGAAATCTCCTTTGCTTGAATTTGCAGACTGGTGATTGTCTGAAGGAGTTGTGCTCCCTGTCACCTAATCTCTTCCCTTGGCGGCTTGTTAGCGTTTGGCACGGGGTCTCTGTTCACAGAGCATTATACATTCGATATTCAAAAGCGCTCTTTACATATACATCACTTGCTAATTTCGTCAGTGTGCACATTTCAGCGACTGGTAATAGGACTTTGTTACTGAAAGGACAAATAGCTCCGACCCATAAAGAGGCACGAGCTCATATTTTTTCCCTGCCAATTCTAGTCTGCCTCTTAAAAATAAAAGTTGGAATAAAAGAGGAGACGAAATGTTGGGTTTCTGGTCAAAACGAAGGAAGAGACAAGGGAGAGGAAAGAATGCGATTAAACCACAGAAGTAATGTATAGAGTGACAGTTTTTCTTTATGGTAAAGCATTGTTTTTCTCTATAGAGACAACTGCATAATACTGTCGAGTTGCAATCCAGAAACCTTTTGGTTTTGCTGTTTGCTCGGTTTTATTTTCTGAACACTCTGGTAGATTACATCTTTTCTTTCTTCATGCGCACAAGTATTTCAAGTATTTCAGATTTTCCTTCTCCATCTCGTAGGTTTGTGCATAAGGTTTGTTACTGTGAGCTGCAGAAGCCCCAGCCCTTGGTAAGAAGTCTATCCATGGAAAACAAAGTCTTAGATAATTTTTATGATTTCACGAATTGTATTTCATTCGCGTTGTTTTCTTCCTTTTCCGTGTCTAAAATCCTTCTCAGAGATAAATGACTAGTTATTTATTTCCTTCTTTTTTCCCCGCCGGAATGTAAACCCTTTTAAGGCTGAGCTAGTTTTAGTCTTTTTTTTTTCTCTCTCTTTTTCTCCGTAGGTGCCCACTTCTGGGGAGAAGAACACGATTAAATAAACATCGGCTGTAGGTACATCAGCTCGAAGAGAAGCCCCGGAAAGGGACGAGTTTTTAATAACCCTGAGAAGAAGGTTTATCTCGTTAAAGGTACTTCTTCTCGCTGGTCCATGGAAACTGAGGTGGCTTTGCTCAGCACAGAGGGGGTGAAAGTGAGGAAAGAGTCAGTCCTGGTTGTGGCCGAACATGTAAACTCTGAACCCGAGGGTCTCTGCGCGAGTCCGTTGGACTGACCGCTGTGGCAAGCCAGGCAGGAGCAGGGGTTGCCCCCGGCGCTGCTGAGTCCATGAGCTGGGGTAGGGTAGAGAGAGGGATGCCTGAAGGCGCACAGCAGTTCTGGTCGCGGGTAGGGATGAGAGAGGACCCTGAAGGTGTCCAGCGGCCTCAGGGGGGTACTGAAGGGAGTGGCGGCAGAGGCCGACGTGGCGCCGATGCCCATGTGGGAGTAGTAGGGCAGGGGCAGGTGGGACGGGAACGGGTAGGGCAGATTGCCGGTGGCCGCCGCGTGGCTCATCATGTACGTATAAAACGCCGGGTCGGCCGGATGAGGCCAGGTCATGGCCAGGCGCTGCCGCTTGTCCTTCATCCTGCGGTTCTGGAACCAAACCTGCGGGGAGAGGGGAGGCGAGAGCCGTCACCCGCCACCGCCCCGCTCCGCATGACCGCCAGCATCGGCCCTTGCCCTTGCCCCTTCCCCGGGGCGGGAGCCGTCCTGCCGGCGATCGGAGACTGGCGCCAGCTCCCCCTCCCAGAGGGAGTTGTCATCACGTATGGAGGCATCAGTTAAGCCCCTATAAATCTACAGAGAGACCCAGTGGAGCACTCCTTTTAGGGTGCTTATTTTCCTTTCTTCTTGCTAGGGCTTGTTCTGATGACACCT
>NW_010427089.1:0-306 GCF_000710305.1 Buceros rhinoceros silvestris | reverse complement strand
CCCCCGGGATCCGGCCAGGCCCGGCAGCTCTGCCTCCTTCCTGCCGTTTTGCAGCCAGCACTACCTGGGATTATTGTTATCGCTATTATTTTCATGTGCAAATATTTTTGAAAAGACAAAGCAAAGCGAGATCAAAACAAGATCTGCTACTGGCTTTCTCTTTCCTCCTCGAAGAGTTGAGCGAGGTTTGGACTGTATTGAAGGAGGATTAAAAGTAACCTGCTAGGGAGAGGCCGGATTAGCAGTGCTGGCTAGGATCGCTCCGAGAGCCGTGTCTCTTCTCCCGCAGTACTACTTGCTGCAGGG
>NW_010427088.1:1801-2115 GCF_000710305.1 Buceros rhinoceros silvestris | reverse complement strand
GCCATTTCCCGGCAGGGCTTGAAGGGACAGCAGAGCCAGCACCCGCCCTGTATCCTCACCCTGCCCTCCTGCTCCTCCCCAGCACCCACAGGTGCCCCGCTGCAGTGCCAGCCTCGCCCCAGGGCCACCACTCCTAGCTGCTGGCCCAGCCTAGGAGCCTCCCCAGCCACTGCTGGTCCAGAGCAAAGCGGTTGGGGTGCCTGGGCCACCCAGCTCTGGGTGCCACCACTCACGTGCTGGGGAAACTGAGGCAGAGCTGAGTTTCGTCTGCACCTTGGCCAGCAGGTCCAGGGTCCAGCTGGGGATGAGGAGCC
>NW_010427088.1:428-1655 GCF_000710305.1 Buceros rhinoceros silvestris | reverse complement strand
AGGCGCCCAGGGGCTTGGCTGTCCTCCTCTCACCACCTGGAAAGATGCCGGATTGGAACGGACCCTGCCCTGTCCATCCCCACTGAAGCCAGTGGGATGCAGTTGTGAACCGCTGCCCCCCCAGGAGGAGGTACTCAGTGGGTACCAGCTCAGTCGCCTCAGGACCAGCCCCAGAGGCAGAGGGGACACAGAGGGGTCCCCAGCAGCACCGGGGAGCCCATCAGTGGCTGAACATCCATGGTGGGGCCTGGCTGCTCGTCCTTGTGGGCTCCCATAGGCCGTGGGCTCCCATGAAAAGCAGCGATGGGGGGTCCAGGAAGCCCCGGGGCTGGCTGCAATGTGTTCGTGTGTGTGTGTGTGTGTGTGTGTGTGTGTGTGTGTGCGTGTGTGTGTGCGTGTGTGTGTGTGTGTGTGTGTGTGTGCATGCATGTTGTAAGCATGTGCAAGCGTGTGTACATGCCAAACAAGCCAAGCCAGCTGGCCATGGCCCTGAGGGAGTGGGAGCTCCCTGCCATGTCCCCCCGGCATCGCTGGAGCTGGCCAAGGAAGATTTAGTCAGCACTGGGGAGGGTTATCCCTGGGGCAACCCGGTTCCCCAGGCACTGGGGGAACTGGAGGGACACTGGGATGAGCCTGGGCCTTGAGTCACTGTGTGCAAAGGGAGGGACAAGGCATGGGGCAGGCTGCGGGGACAGGGACGGGCTCAGCTGCAACACCTGTGGGGGGGACATAGGGCTGGAGGGAGCCCCACAGCACCTGTGGGGGTCCAGAGGGATCCTCGCTGTCACCCTCCCTCCAGGCAGGGGGTGGTAGGGTGCCAAAAGGAGTGACAGAGTTCCCCAGGAAGGGATGGCAGGGTGCTGGGGGGATATTGGGTGCTCAGGGTGCCCAGGGGGCAGCTTTGCAGGTCTCTGGGCGCATTCCGAGCACCCAGGCGATGGGTGGCAGCAGGGCAGGAGGGAGGAGGAAGGGGGCGCTGGGTGCTGGCAAGGAAGTGGTTGAGGCAGCGAGTGCTGTGGACTGCAGTGAGGTGTACCTGCTTCCTCTTGCCAGCAGTTCAGAAAGACAGCGGGTACCACCACCACCACCACCACCGGCACCCCCTCAGTGCTGCTCCTGCTCCCGGCGGGGAAAGCAGGGACTTCCTGAGGTGCACCGGGTGCGTCAGGTCTCTGCAGCAGTGCACGGGGATGGGGATGCCCCAGGGAGAGGCCTTTGCCCATGTTC
>NW_010427088.1:0-403 GCF_000710305.1 Buceros rhinoceros silvestris | reverse complement strand
CACCGGCACCCCCTCAGTGCTGCTCCTGCTCCCGGCGGGGAAAGCAGGGACTTCCTGAGGTGCACCGGGTGCGTCAGGTCTCTGCAGCAGTGCACGGGGATGGGGATAGCTGCGGTGGCAGGGACAGAGCCACCCCAGCCTCGGGGCTCCCGAGGTGATGCTGAGCTGGGGACTGTCCCTATGAAGGTGGCGGGCAAGGGCCATCTCCCTGGGGGTGGTCTCAAAGCACCCAAAAGCTCCTGGAAATGAGGCTCATTTTATGGATAGGGAAACTGAGGCATGGCAGGAGCAGGGTCCATGTGGGCTGACCCAGACCCACACCACCCCCCGGGGCTGGATTTTGGGGGGGGAGGGAGGGGGGGTTGAGCCTGTTTGCACCCGTGAGCACACAGGGCTGTATCAC
>NW_010427087.1:544-871 GCF_000710305.1 Buceros rhinoceros silvestris | reverse complement strand
TACCAAAAAAACGCCCGACCCGGCCAAAGTTGCCGCCGGTGCTCGGGTCGCGGTTCTCCGTCGAGGGGAATGGGCCCGATCCTGCCCTTTGCAGTAGGGTCTCTCGCACTCAGAGGACGGGCTTTCCCGCAGCCCCGGGGAGCAGGGAGCAGCTCAGCGAGCTTCCCCGCCCGCGGGCTACGGGCGGCGGAGGGCAGCGCCTGCCTCGCTCTTTATTCTTTAAATGCCAGCTAAGGCAGCCTCTGCCTGCGCTGCCAGGCTGCAGGTGCTCTCGGGCAGATCCAGCTGTGCACACCCAGCGCCTCTCTCACACCTAGCACACCGCGC
>NW_010427087.1:0-315 GCF_000710305.1 Buceros rhinoceros silvestris | reverse complement strand
TGTTCGCCGCCTATGTCGCCTTGCCATAGCTCGGGAGATGGGCATGGGGCTCGGGGACCCTGTGCTGCCCCGTCACTGCAACACACACCACACTCGCCTAGCGGGGTAATGGCAGGGAAGTGCGTGGTACCCCAAAACAAACAAACAAACAAACAGATCGAGGACGGGATGCGGCCGGATGAATTTGCGTCTTCGCAAAGGTACTGTGCAAGTGCGGGGAAGGACGGAGGACAGGTCCCAGCACTGGCATCTTCTGCGCTGTCAGAGGTTTCCTGTGCTGCCCCTTTCGCGGGGCTCTGTTGGGTGGTACCGGGC
>NW_010427086.1:1438-14620 GCF_000710305.1 Buceros rhinoceros silvestris | reverse complement strand
CAGCGCTGCAGCCACAGCAGAGGCCAGGCCCGTGTACGGTACTGACCGTGTAAATCCCTTAGCCTGTGCCCGACTATATGCGTACAGAAACAGTTCCTGACCTCGTGAAAAAAAGCATGGTGTGAAGAAAAAACGAATTAGAGAAAGAGAAGGAATTACTGAAAAATGCAATCTCTATTTGCTTCGAATATTGGCAGACTGGCCCCTAGGATCGCAGAAGTTTTGTTGGAGGTAACGTTTGCAGTGTATGGAGGAGATATTTAAATAAAAGAGAAAAGGCTGTTAATGAATCAGCGGAAATCACCTTACAGCACAGAAGAACAGGCATCGTGGAATAAACCACCAAAGAGTTAAGTGTGTCACCCACTGTACCCTGGGGAAGGGCTGAGATGGAGAGGCACAGCTGAGTGACAAAGAGTGAAGCTCTGACCTGCTAAGGAAGAAGGATGCGGTACAGGTTATCCCGCTGCAAGGCAGTGCAGAATGAGGAGGCTGTGGAAATGTGCACATCTGAGCAGAGAGTGAAAAACAAATGTTCACCTGAGAAAAAAAGAGACAGGGAATTTAAAAGCTGGTGTCTAGAAATAGTAGGAAAAGAACTTTTCTTCTCCTGGTTTTATAGCAGAAGAAAACAAGGAGAAAATACTATAATTTAACAAATTAAAGGTGATTGAAGGAGGTACTTTTTCACACCACACAACTGTATGGTAGAGGTCACTACCAAAGAACACAGCTGGGGCCAGGAAGCCAGAAGACTTATTTTGTTTTAAAGCTAGAATCTGGACTGTCAACATTTTCCAGAAGTCAAAATGAGATCTCCTTTTAAGGAAGAATTATCCCATATCCATGTGCATGAGGTCATTTGCTGCTGGCTTGTCCGGCATCAGGCACTGGACGTGACAGACCTCAGTTCTAGCTGGGCACAGTCTGGAATCGTAGAACAGTGGGCTTCGACACCACTGGGCAGTGTTCTCAGTGTGAGGAGGCGGCTGCAGGAGGTAGATCCCCTCTACCAAGCTGTGTGCTTTCAAAGCGTGCCCATTTACTGAGGCTTCTATAGAAAAGAAGAAAGGAAAGATGAAAACTAGGAGAGATTCATGTCTTCGGAGTCAAGAGCTCTCAAGACAGATGATTAGAATACGTATTTTCAAAAAGCTGTAAGTGTAAAGTCTGATAGATGAAATCATGCACACACATCAGGAAGATCCCTCTGAACCTCTGAGCAGTGTGAAATGTAGAAGCGCTTTACTGTCCTTTAAACAGCCCAAGACTGTGTTTGCGTTAACAAATACAAAGCATACAGGGTTACTAGATGTTCAAAGTGGGAGGCTGGCAAGGTGTCCTGGAAGGTGGGAGTCCACAGAACGTAATGTCTGTCTAGGGAGAACTGACACAGAGAAGCAGAAACATCAGGAAAAATTTACCGGGATACGGGAAAAACAATACTCTCATAATTTATCTGCTTTTTTAGGGTTTACTTATGCCCCCAACCTCTTCCTCGTCCTGACCCACCCTGATTCTCCCTCATCCCTGTACCATCTTGAGTCACTCGCTCTCATACTGCCTCACTCTCCAGCTTCGGTTCTTTCTCAGTGGCAAAGCTGTGCCACCGTGCCTGGAGCAGGTGAGCTGAGCAGGACAGTGACTGCCAGCCCTCTGCAGCTGCTGGTGTTAAGGGCAGGGTTACTGCACAGCTCTAACTCGGAGCAAGGTCCCAACTCGCCAGTCTTCTACGGATGTTGCTCAGCTTTGTCTACACAGCACACAGAGCTAATTCTGAGTGATGGGCAAGAGTTAAAGAGAAATCCTTGCCGGACAGATGCCCAAGGTGTTCATTTCACTGTGTACCGAGCCTCAGGATTGCCCTTGAGGTGCAGATCCATTCACTGGCATTTCTAATCATTCTCAGCATCTCAGGGAAGATCTAGCTTTTGCAAGTGCAAGTTTTCCCAAGTACAACTACAACAAAGCCCAGGAAAAAATAGCAGCAGGTAACAAACAACCCCTACATGCAGTGATGATTTCTAGGTGCTATCTGTAAAGAGAATTGTACTTCACACAACTGTACTGCATTAGCTTCAGACACCAGCCTGATCAGCAAGATAGTCTGTCAGAAAAACAGTGCTTTAAAGGTTCAGCGATGGATCTATGAAACACTCGGAAAGCAGCAGTGTGGATGCAAACCTGGCTCCTGCACTGCCAGACTTGTCTCTCGAGTACCGTCTTCCTCTGTGCACAGTGCCCTGCCTCTCTAATTACTCCTGCTTTGTCCTCTATGTAAAAGTGTCCTACTAATACATATTTTGATTGAGATGATGAATAATATAACACAACAGTATCTAACCGTTGAAAACACCTGCATTTGCAACTGAAAGCCTTCTGGCAATCTGGGTGGAGAGTGAGACATCAAAGCAGGAGGACTCAGCTGAAAGGGAGTTGGGAGAACCTAAGCAAGCAGTAAAATAAAGAACTGGTGTAAGCTCTTTCCTAAATGTACAGATTAATAACTTTTAAAAGCCTAATTTTCCCATGATGGGGGAATTAATTTCTTATAATTTAGCACATTAAAAAACCCACGAAGTAGTAAATGTATATATTGGTTTGAAAAAGTGCACAGAGCATCTTTCATAGAGAGGGGTTTTTTTAATCTCTGTTCCTATCAGTTCCCTCGCTTCTGCCCTAGGGAGCATGGCCCCGGTCAGAGCTTGTCTGTGACAGACGGAAGGGTCTGTGTGCTCTGTGCCTTAGAAGGTTCCTACACCTCATAGCTGCTATAGTAGGCTCAGGATATGTATGGAATTACATTCCTGTCTCATTTGCCTCCTTAGCTGACCTGAAAGAAGTCAAAGGAAACTTTGACAAAGGAAAAGTATAGTAGTGAACCATAGATTTGCTTATGTGCAGACCCATCCTGGTTGGATGCAGTGGTGTAACACGTCCTAACTCACAGTTCCTAACCCATTCCTAAGACATCCAAAAGACCAACTGGATCTTTACTTTTTGGTCCTTTAAAAGGGCAAAACTGACAGTTTGCTGTCTCTGGATCAGCCCAAGCGTAGTACAGAAAACACTTCTGTCTGGCATTTTTGATATTGTGAGAGCACTAACAGGACAGATTTGGCATAAACGTGTATGGATTTGGGGTTTTCCTTTATTGGCTTGGACATTTCTAATTTTAAGCTCCAAATGACAGGAATAGGCATGTGTTTGTGCTGGCATAACCACAGAAGAGGTTGTGTTTAGATTTTCCCGTTCCAATATATCTAAAATCAAGCTATCATATTTGAGGTAAAACCATGCCAAATAAAACTTATCTGCTTTCATTACAACCTTAGAGTTCCTAACAAAGTTCATGAACTTTGCTGTATAAAGCTCAGAGCACAAGTGAGTGTATCTAGGATATTTTGTTTGTTTGTTTGAAAAACCAGACTGTGCGACTAACCAGGACCAGATGTGAAAGCTGAAGTTTTGTACTGTGAGCTGAAGTTCATCAAGTTCAGTGGTTTTCTTCTCAGTGAGCTCTGGAATGTGTTGAAACAAATTCAGAATAAACTCCGGGGGTGATAGTAAGAGCATTAAAACTTTCACAAAGCAAAAAGAAGGTGATGCTCACAAAAAGGGAATAAAATCAAAGCCCTAAATGGTAATTTTAGCCATAAACACTTCAGTCATTCCAAAGATGATAGAGATCATTCTGCTCGTGGTTGTGGATGAGGCTTATGCCAAGTTCACTGTTCTTGTGCCTTAAACAGAAAGAAGCCCAGCTGAATCTTTTCTCCCTAGTAAGAGAAAAGGCATTTTTTGACACTCCAATTTCAACTATAATAAGAAAATTTTATGGTAAAGGTGAACAATTTAGAGATGAAACTCTGGGAAGGACACAAATTGGTATATGAAAGATCTATTGCAGCCTTCACATGGTTGATTCTCTCCATCTCTCCATGAAAGCTCATTTTTCCCTACTGTATTTTGTCTGTTCTCATTCCAATAAATACATCTTTGCTTCTTTTTTGTGAGGCTGTGAAGCATAAATACCAGTCAGCAACACTGAAATAAAATCTGTTCTGCAATAATAGTCCCCTCACCACCCAGTGTGATTTTTCACTTCAGTCACTTCAGTTTGAACTTGCCTAGTTCCACTGAGATCCTGCCTAATATCGAGTTTTTATTACTAACATCAGGCTTACACCTACATCTGCATATTCCAATAATGCGAGTATGAGAAAACATCAGCTTTTGAGGAGCGAAATTTTTTAAGCTCACTTTGCCAGCACTAGCAACCAAACCCTGTGCACTGCTGTCCTGGTGTTTGCCACCAGTGGCTGGCTTTCCACACCTGCTAACTGTGGTTTTAGTTCAGTCTGGCAGATCCTGTAGCAGCTCTTAGCATCTCTATCAGAATCTTGCACTGATCCAGTCTTGCACTATCCAATTCTCTGACCCTCCATTCTAAGTAATAAACCCTGTCACTAAGACGAAAACAAAGTCTCTTGCACAGGGACAGGCTATCCTACTGACCGCGGTACGTAACGGCACTGAAACTTGAGTAAGAAACTAGTCGAATCGTGACTGGAGCTCCTGCCATCTGTGGAATTGCTGTCCCACTGAACACTCGCCTAAATCCAGGGGGGCTGCTAGAAGTGGATTCTGCCATATATTCCCTTAGATTCCCCATTTTTCTGCCCTCTGACATTATTCCTACATCCTGATACCTAACATGATGCTCATGAAGGATGAATTTTCCTACGATAGTGCTGAAATGTGAAATTGGATAACCCTATTCCGTTTCAGCATACTATTTCACATAGGTTTTGCTTTTAAAGGATTCTTTTCCCTTTGAAGGTTATTATTAAACCAAATTTTACATGTAATTTTGCTGTCATGTCTTGTACTGATGCTTTTTGAACTTTTCTGAACCATTCACACTATTTACATGTCACTCAAGGCAGTTAAAATGCCAAATCAAAAAGACATATTTTCACAAAGACTCCCCCCACCTGAAGAAGATGTCTCTCTCCTGTAAGACAGGTCTAAATTCATAGCAAATTCATAGCAAGCCAAATGCCATGAAAATTATAAGTCACTTTTTTCTTTGTTTTTCCCCTTCTGAAAATCAAGGCTAGTTTTCAGTTCTGATTTTTTTTTCTTCTCTTTTCCTGGAATCACAGGATGGATGGTGATGGAGGTCTTTGAGCTCATCTTGACCAAGCCCTCTGCCTTAGAGACACACCAACCACAGCAGGTTTCTCAGGGCCGTGCTCAGGCAAGTTTTGATCATCTCTAAGAATGGAGACTCTGCAATTCCTCTGGGCAGCCCGTGCTGCTGTTCGACCAGCCTCACAGTCAAAAGCTGTTGTCTTATGTCTAAATGGAATTTCCTGTACTTCAAGTTGCTCTGTTTCTCATTTTGGTCCTCTAAGATGCATCATTTTGCACTCAGCCAGCAAGAGGGGAACATATTCTGTCTCCCTTTGTCCTCATGGCTAGTCCAGAGGCCCCTGAGGTTTTCCTTTCAAGACAAAAGCAGTTTCTTCCAACTCAGACTGGGAGAGCCATGCAGAAACTCTCACAGGCTCTTAGCAAATGACAGCATGTCTTCGCCCGCTGAAAGGGTAAACCCCAACTGTTTCTTCACATTAAATAATCTTTCCTTTGCAGCATGGTGAGTAGGTAACAGTACTTGATAATGCAAAACCTCAGGGTTAATCTGAAGCTAAGTACATCCTTCATAACTGTTCTGGAAAAGCGTGCATAGGCCTTACCTCCAGTTAATGTAAATCAAAAATGTCCATTGAAATCATAGATCCAAAACTGTCTACCCCAGCTGAGGATATGGTTTTAAACATTCAAGCTTAGCTGTTGGGGATCTAAACACACAAAATGCTGTCTAATTTCAGAGATGTTTCCAACTCACCGATGTTTCAAACTCCGACATGACTTATCTGCCTTAAAAGCCGGTAACGTCAGCTGACAATGAACCAGAAAATTGAAATGCTCCCAGCAGAACTTGTAAGTAGAACCAGAAATGCTTTGCCATAGGTGTTCATTTGGAACATTACGATAATGACCTTCTCGTTTTATACCCTCTAGATTTCTTCCTCCAAACATGATTACCCAAAGAAGTCATTTTATTAAAAAAAAAAAAAAAGCCACAGGTTTTCAAAGAATTAACATTTCATTACGCTTTGGCACGGAGTTGCAATCAAGTTAAAATGAGGTTGAGTTCATTGTACATGGAAAAAAGATTTGAGTGGTTTTGTCTGGAGTAAAAGCAACTAGGAAAATAGGAAACAACCTTTAAAACAGCTGAGCATTTTTGTAACTAGAAAGCATTCTCCAGTCTTCAAAGTCTTCAGATGATGTTTAAGATTAAATAGTATCAAGTTACAGTTTTCATTTACTTGGTTTACAATGGCCTAGCTAGTAAAACTTGTCAAAAGGAGGAGGAATAAGTATTTAAATTACTGTTTTTCTGCTCTCTTTCCAATGGAATGGGTTAAATAATATTTGAGCTTGCGGTGGAAACACCTGATTTTACTTTAGAATTTATGCAACTCACTAGCCTGACTTACTGCAAGCATCTGCACTTCTGGCCAATCTGTGGCACTGTTTGTAACAGGACTGCTTTACAGCATCCTTGTAGTGCTATAAAACTCCCCATTCACATTAGAGATGATAAACTGAGGCGAGAGCTAGATTATTTAGTTTGCCTACAGCTATATAGAAAGTCTCTGCATAAGCTGGGAGTTGATCTTCACTGAAGCATCCATCTACAGCGCATACAAATTATATTCCGGCTATTGTGTGCCAAGCGCTTTCTGAGTCGTCCGTATTTGCCAGTACACGGACAGGATGAGACTGCATTGCTTACTCAGTGCTGCCCTGAATTACAATCTAACGCAACTGGTAATAATTTCAAATACACAGATACACTAAATTAACCTAAACAGCTGGCTGAGAATTCTGTTTGCAAGAGCTATTAATGCTATTGATCTCACTACACCGTTTTTTCACTTGGCCTCAGTAGATGACTGAAGCTGTGGCCAGAGTTCAACGTAAGATAAATGTGAGACACTGTTCAATAACCCGGTCCAGTGTAAAGAAGCTTTTGGTTTTGTTATGTCCTAGCATATTCTTATAAGGTATTTTAGTTCCTTGTTTACGATGTTCTGAGTGATTTGGCTGTCAGAGCTTGCAGATACTTGCTGGGCAGCGTCCAGCTTCTGCTGGAAAACGCCAGGACAGTTTCATTCTGACTGGTGAAAAGGCAGCTCCCTAGGTGGGCACCTGGGCGCTCTCTGCCCACAGCCTGGGTGTCTCTGTGGGCTCACCCAGTGCCCAGCTCCAGCACACCTTCCCACCAACACTTCACACCCACCCCTGCACTCACTTGCAGAGGTCCCCGCAGGCACTCCAGACGCTGCCGTCTGGCTGGGCATTTTTGCCAGCCCCTCCGAAAGCAGCACCTGGAGGGGCTGCCACAAGGCAGGTGAGGTCCCACCACCTCAGAGGGGAGAGCACCTGCATCAGGCCAGATCCTGCTGTGCTGCAGCCCTCCGCAGGGTTTGCATTCAGAGGGCTGAACCCAATGCTGACTTACTAACAGTTCTGCTGTGAGAATTGTATCAGCTGCATCTGGCAGACCATGAGCACAATTTCCTCATTAATTTCATCAATGGTTTAAGCAGAGTCCCCTCAATAGCAAGAACAAATCAAAGCAGTTTTGTTTGTTATTTTTCTGTAAAAAAAAGTTGGAAGAACTATTATTTGCAAAATACATTTCCTGGCAGCTAGACAAAAAGCTTTTAAAATTTCCCTTCTAGACATAAAATGATAAGTATTTAAGCACCAATTAATTAGTAAGGAAAACATATACCTTCAAAGAGCATTGTAAAGAAAACACAAAGGATGCATTAAAATAAGACTTCCACTTAAAAAAATTAAATTCTTCAAAGAGACTTTTCTTGCATGGCAGAAGAGAAGGTAAAGCAACATTTCTTATTTAATTTTGGGATAAGAATTTAAAGCAAAGTAAATCAAAGAATTTACATCTCTGTAGTAAATATTGAATAAAAAACATATGGATACAAAATTCTCCAAGCCTGGCCAGATTCTCATTCAGGGAGACGACAGTATGAAATCTATCTTATTTTTCTTTGTTTTGCTTTGCAAAAAACAATCTTGTTTTTTGGCATCTCAGACCCTTTTCAGTCATCTTTCTTGTTACTTACGGTAGATAGATATATCTGGATGTTCTTCGCTCTAATGTCCAACTCAGGAATCGCTACTTTGACTCCTTGGGGTTTCTTCACACGTCCTTATCAATGACAGCTCCATGCTCCTCTTCTAAGCGAAATCCTGCTGCACCTTCCTTGCACTGATACCACATTTTCCCCTCGGTCCTTCCAGTTTCATGGTCAGCTGGGTTCACATGCCTGGTTCCTTCACGTGCCAAACACAGTTATTCAGGTCTGGATCGTAACATACATCCTCCAACTCCCCTTCAGGAGAAGGAGGTTATAAAGACGAACTGACTCAGAGCAGGGATAATTCCAGACTCATACAAAATGTGTTATTTATGACTAAATCAAAAGGAGAGTGTGAGATCAACACAACATTCCTTCAGCGAACGTGCAGAGAGGTGGTAGAAGCTTCATCCCTGGAAACGTCCAGGTCAGGTTGGACGGGGCTGTGAACAACCTGCTCTAGTTGAAGATGTCCCTGCTCACTGCAGGGGGGTTGGACTAGGTGCCCTTTAAAGATCCCTTCCAACCCAAAACATTCAAAATTAAAACTATATTAAATTTAAAAAATGCTATGGAGAATGTGAAACCAGGCAGATGATCTGAATTGGCAAAATATATGATGCATTCACTTAAAAATAAAATATATTTCTGTGGAAGCTTAGTCACAGGCCTGGATATAGTGAGAGGTCTGGGGAGAGGAAAAAAGTAAAGGGCATGAGGCAACTCGGGACTCAGAGTCTGTTACTGCCTTGCTGCTGGTACCACCCATCACTCCCGTTCCTGCACAGATGATGTGGCACTGTCTCAGTTTACCTTTCTTCTTTCACAGCTGTCTCCTTTTCTTGAATTTCAAGTATCTGTTAAGATTCTTCAGGAAGGATCAAGGTTCAGGTCTTCAGATGGGATTTTTACTGTCTCTGCAGTATTGCCCCGCCTGCTCCTGGACAGCCCAGTTAATCTCTGAGGGTCAAAACATTTTGACTAAAAGATAAGCAAGAAGGAAACCTGAGACAGGGAAGAAGTAGAAAAGAGCTTGGGGGAAGAGGGTATTACAAATTGGGAGTGGAGATTAAAAAAAATGAGAAAAAACCCAGATTTTCTGCATTTACTAAAAGTCTGTTCCAAAACCACTGATAGCCCTTTCCCCAGAGAATATTAGTGTGTTTAGGTATGTTCTGCATACATAAAATACACATACGTGTCGTGCTGGGCATTTGGCACAGACTTTTTGTTGCTGTACGTGGTGTGTGACTCTGCTCCCTCTCACAGAGTCCGAACTGTAACAACACCCTTGAGAATCCACTCCACAAAAAGCACTGCCTCTTCCTCAGCAACTGCTGAGCACTTTCCTCGTTCGGACATTTGCTGTTTATTGATCCTTGTCTCTGCTCTCGTCCCTTACGTTAGGAACATGGTTGTGTAACAACAGCCCATTTACAGCCAGTGCGGTATTGTACTGCCGTATGAGAGAGAGGTGTTGGGACACACTGACTCAAAGACCTGGAGAAATTCCCTCTGTGCCTCTCGGCATGTTTTCTGATTTAACTCTCTTGCAGACCTAGTTAACAATAAGGCTCTTCCTTATGCAGAAATATCAAAGCAAATCCAAGGCTCAGTGAGGGGAGTTAAGCCAAGGAGAAACAGAACAAGCAGCCAGCCACTTCACTAAGGGATACTAGGCAAATTGATACGGAAAAGGAGAGAACAAAAGAGAACAAGGAGAGAACAGAGAGGAAAGAAATTATATGAAAATAAACCCGGAGAACAGGAGACGCAGGTCTAGGAGTCAGAGCTGGAGTTAATAGAGTACACACAGTCTGAGAAACTGCACACAAAAGGTCAATGTATCAGCAGGCTGGGGAAGAAAACCCAAACAACCCTACCACGATGACAAGCCTTCAGAAACACCACGTATTGTAAGGGGATCGTGGAGCAAATCGGCCGGTTAGAAATGAGGCACAGATGAAATACACAACCGTATGCAGCACCTGAAGTGGAACAGAAGCAGATGCTGGGTGCTGATACTTTCTTTCCTATTTGCCAGCTTCTTTCCACTTGATGGCAATTAATTTTGTGGCACAAAACATGCCAGCCATACAGTAACTGAGCAACACTTGAAAGGAAACATACTGCATATTTTTCTGAATGGCAGGTTTGACTTCAAATCATCTTTTAAAAACAAATCAGTGGTAGAAAAATACATGTAAGTTCCACTGAGAATACACCCCTCACAGAGAGCTGTTCTTGGGGATTATGTTTCCCTGCTCTTTGCCCTAGCTGACACATACTAGTTGAAGAGTTCTTGGTTTTCCCTTCTCACTTTGTGCACAAACACTTCAACAGACCTAAATGTATTATTACATTGAGAGAGGATGTTGTAGGGCAGTCTGTGGCTCAGATGCAAATTATGTTCTGGAAGGAAATAATTGGCAATAAATAGATGTTTCCAAAAGAATTCCATTGGAATTGGTGGAAGTATTTATGCGCATTTGTTCTGTGGTCAGCCTAATACGATGAAGGTTGGGATTCTGGGAGGAGGAAACCACAATTATATTAGCCAGCCCATTATACCACACTCTCCTAATGCAAATAAGAGCCAGAAAAATTGATGGAATTTTTAATTATTTGCAATTAAATATAACTCCGGATATTTAGGGAAAATTGTTCATTAATTCAAATATTTGAAAGAACCAGTGAATATAATTTCCTTTAACATGAAAGCTTTGACTTAACTGTAGAGCAGAATACTGGAAAGTTTTTAGGTTTTCATATCGGCATTTTGCTTAACAAAACTTCATTGCCCACTGGAGAGACTTTAGGGTGCAGTAAAACACAGGTTGTCTCTGTGCATATTGCCCCTTCCCTAAGTCTACTTTCTCCTTCAGTACAGCAGTTGTAAAAAATACCAAGTGGTATGAATAGTCCTGCCTGCTTATACAAACAGGCACACATTGTCCAGACATAAAATGGAGACTCTGGGCTCTTTTAATACCTGCCAATCAATGATTTGTGTCACTGCATGTAAATTATTTTCATTTCCCACTGACAGGTAATGAATTCTAAGCAGGTACAAAGGGAGATGTGCCTCTGTCCCAATTGCAGTCTCAAGAGCAGAATTGATTAAATGTATTTATCTTGGAAAATGTTAGGTTTTCAGCATCACAGATTTATTTTCAGAGAGGCTCAAGTTATTTTTCCTATCGAGTGATCAGCTGCATCCCTGAAGAATCTATCACACCTTTATTTAAAAGAAAATATTCATGAACAAAGGTCATGTTATGAACTCATATAGCCCCTGAAGAATGAGAGAACTCCAGGCATCAAAGCAAACTATCAAAAGAGGCTGCAAACTAGCAATCTGCAATTTAACAAAAGCACACGAGGTTGAATTTCAACAGAATGAGGTTCTCTGTCCAGGACCTGATTACCCAATTTTGAACAAGGCACTTCACCCTTAGGTCTCTCTTTACTCATGCAATGTTTACGGTGTAAACACACAAAACAATCAAGCTGTGCTGCAGGACAGCCCCCAGTCGTATTTGTCTGCCCTAGCAGTGCCATGGTCTGGATGGGAAGCTCTGCCAAAAAAAAAAAAAAACAAACCAAAAAGCAAACACGTCAAAAATCCAAACCTAAATCTGTTTACACTAAGCTGAACCTGTAAGACATCATAATTTAAGTAAATTAAAATCTGTAGGGTTTTGAAGAAGGCCAGGTCACGGAAGTGCCTCCTGAGCACTCAGTCTTAAGGTACTAAACATACAGGAACACCCAGCCAGTCTTAGTGGGGAGAAGAAATTTCTCTGACTCACAATAAGTATCTTCAGCAGGGAAGTTTAAGAAAACAGAGCACAGAGGTCTAATCCAAAGTTTTATACCCTAAATGAGAGGCAGTTAAATCAACTTATAACTGACTGTGCATTTTGAGGTGGAAGAATGGAACTTACTTCATTAACCAAAGGGAATGCAGTGGTTTTAATTGTATCCTCAAAGAACAGCCAGGCTACTGACTGTTACATAGTTTACCAGCACTGTAAACCCCAGAGTTCAGAGTTTATTCCAGAACGCATCCAGTTGGAAGCAGCAACTTCTATTAAGAAGCCTCGCAAAATTCCAGCAGCAGCCACTGAACACGTTGGACTGAAGATAAGCCAGAGTTTAGACTCCTTCCATACATTTCAGTAACATACATGCTGAAAATTCCTCCAAGCGAAAGATTAATGCACGCAGTTCTCCATAGCAGTGCATATAAATGCCAGGTTATGTGCATCAAAACAGTACAGAAAACAAAGATGGACATATAACTTCTACAGAGTGGAAAATCCATTTACTGACACCACTTCTGATAATCTATGATTTTGCTCACTCATCTGAAAAGAAGAACAACCCCCTCCTGTGCCATTTTATAAAGGCACACGAAAGCTATATGGCTCCCCAATTCCTCACATTTCTCTAGAAGAAAGATTGCTGCTTTAGCCCGATCCCTGCCATGAGTAAAAGGTGTCCGTAACGGTAGCAAAAAATGGAAGGTGCAGAGAGAACCAAACCTTTCCTTTACAAAATATTTCCTACCCCAAGTATCTTGGGGTACCTGAAGGAAGAGACCTGCCAGCCTTAACGTGTGAAGAGCTGTCTTGCCTGAACTGTTGGCAGTCTCGGTGGTTTCAGTGGCTGCCCTCCTTACTGCAACATCTCTGTCATTGGGCAAGACATCATCAAAGATGTATCTGGAGATACAGAGGGGCAAGGACTAAATGAATTCCTGTGAATTGTATTTGCATCATCGGATGACAATTTCACGTGGCTGCCGCTCCACCTCCATCGCCCTGCCATCCGGAGCTAATGCCACATGCTTTCATTCAGTGGATTCTCATTTTGTAATTAAGCCTCATTTTTGTCTACATAGTATTTCGCTATTATCCATGCACAGGGAAAG
>NW_010427086.1:0-1359 GCF_000710305.1 Buceros rhinoceros silvestris | reverse complement strand
AGAGAAAGAGCGGACTGACTTTTGCACGAGCAGTGATGTTCCAGGGCAAGATCATAATTTGTTTCTTGGTTTAAGTTTGAATAGCTTCATCTGAACTAATAACTCTCCTAAGTTCATTCTGTGGGTGATTTACTCCGGCAGACAAAATATTAAGCATAAAGAGTTCGATAGAGCAGCCAAAATCTTTTCCTTTTCACAGTTCCAAGAGACTATAGCAGCTGCATGGTACCAAAACACTGAATAAAAGAAGAAAAGTTCAAAGCTAAATAATTGAAAACTTGGTTGGGTAAAATAATCTCTTTTGCTAACCAACCCTGTGTGTTTTATAACCCTAAGTGTTTTATAAAAAATACAGAGCCGGGCTCAGTTCCTAGGTAAAACCTGTAATTACTTTATAAAGACATAGAGTAATTGAGAATGATTCAGAGATAGCTGGAGAAACAGCAGCTGTATCAATCTTCAGGGAAACATTTCACAGAACTACTTTTTTAAAGACTCCTCAAGGGCAACTGCTAGCTGTGGTCCATCTGCTCATAAAAATCAAAATGAGAAAAAAATCAATTATGATTTAAATTTAAATCAGATTTCAAGCCCAAAGCTGTTCAATTTCTTTGCCTGAGATTACCAGCACACAGGCTTTGGATTTAAGACCTACGTGGTCTATTTGAAAGAATGGCTGTCAGTCGCACCGTTACACGTTCAGGTCTCTCCATCAGGCCAAATCTGTGAATATTACTGAATTTTTTTCCCCATTTCACTTCCGGTCAAAGCGATATCTTGAACATCACTTCCCATAGCCTCGGCAGCATAGCCATCCATAGCCCAGGACTTTTTTTTCTCCAGACCCCACCAGGAAGGGAGTTTGCTGCCCTGGACCCCTGCCAAGGCAGGCTTCTGCCCCACAAGATGACCAAGTGGTGGTCTCTGGCTGTGTCTCTGTCCCTCACATTTCAGAAGCAGAGAGCTCTGAAAATCAAGTTCCACATTCAGGTCAGATCAATGAACTGTAGGAAGAAGTTGGATGAAAAGATAATGATAGAACTGAAACAGAGGTCTCATCAAATATTTTGTAGCTGAACAGGTTGGTTCAATGTCTCTCAGATCATAAGACACTGCGCATCAATATCAGTAAGAAGCAGAACTCGTAAAGACAGATTGATGGGTATTCCCACATGCAAGGGATACAACTATGAAATTAATAGAATTGACTTTGCTGTGGCAGCATAAACATCAAATTACATTTTTGCTGGGAGAAGCGCAGTGCTAAGAGCTAATACCATAGCCAGACTATTGCTAATCGAATTAGCAATGTGTCCTGGCTTAGTCAATACTTCCCTTGTCTTGGAAGCTTTGTTGTAA
>NW_010427085.1:3702-9516 GCF_000710305.1 Buceros rhinoceros silvestris | reverse complement strand
TATAAATATGGGTTTGATTGGGATTTAGATGGAGATAGGCTGACGATACTGTGGGTGGATTTTGCTCTAGCAGTTTAAAACCCAGGTGAATATATTTCATAGATCCTTTTCTGGTCTGCTGCTCAGAGAGCAGGAATCTGTACAACCCTGTCAAAGTTACATTTGCTCAGACAAAAGCAGCTCATTTTAGCATTGAATATTTCCTAGTTCACTCCCCAGTGCATTAATCAAGATTGAGGCTGTCACAGTTGCAGCATCTCCAGTTTCAACCCACAGGACCAACAACATAGATCGCTTTGCCAAGAGAGCCCTTTTGATGTGTCCTGCCCTAGACTCACGCAGCTACTGAAAAGTTCGCCGAGGGAAGCGCAAACTGCCACTCTTTTTATTCTAGCATGGCTATAAACCTTCAGGCTGTTTCGCAGAAGCTGCATTGCAGCGATGCCCTCTCATCAGCTTTCAGTACACATGGACAGGTGTGATGAACGAGGATTGCAGTTTTTCACTTTCATGCCGATCTTGCAGTGCTGAGAAACCCAAAAAGACACTTCCCCCACGCACTGCTGCTCTCACACCACATATTTCTTCTGACCTGAGATTCCCACTTTCCATTCACTGCAGCTTGCTTTACATAAACACAACACCCACCCACCAGCATCTCCCAGATCTTGTGCTTGCAGCCATAAGGCAATTTTCAGCATAACGAGGCAGAGAGAAAAGCTATCCAGGACTCTTAGCATCACGCTGGGTCTACCATGAAAAAGGTTACTAAGTTGCTGAGAATTATCACTGCCAATTAGCAGTAAAGAGCCAAAAAAAACCCAGAAAAGAATATCAGGAGAAAGCCACTAAGTTGAAAAATTTTCATTGCATTGTTAAAGAACTAATTGCAATAAAGAAAAACAAAAACAATAAATCCATGGGGCAGAAATTAGAGTTCCTTATTCAGGAAATCTTTACAGTCCCTTGTCGTGTCAGCAAAGCAGATGTTTGCAGGGGACCTGACAGATGTCACCTTTCAAGTTCATCAGTCAATAATGCCAAGTCTTCTTAACTGTCTCAAAATTCAAAAACACTGACTTAGGTGGAAATTTTTTCCAAAAGCACAAGGTATGTTACAGTGTACAAAACACCACGTTCAACAACAGCACCTTTTAGCCACTACTATAAAAAAAAAAAAAATGAGACTAAGTTGTCTTACATAGATTCATATTTTACCACTAGACTGTAACAAGTTCAATTATCTTCTTTTCTTGTGGGATCACTCTTTCTGGGGAAAGAGGGTCCTGTGAAATGTTTAATAAGCAGCCTGTGGGCTGGAAGACATTTTCCTTTTGCCCATGGAGACCTGAAAGAGAGCTCTTTCACGACAGAAAACAAAGCAAGTGCATGAAAAACAAAGACCAGTTAGTTGTTAAAGATCAAAGCCCATAGTCCTACACAGATATTTCAAAATCCTTTGCAGGATTGTGGGTTGAAAACACTTTTTTTTTCATAAAAACCTATGTGTTTAAGTACCTTGCTGGATAAATAACCTTCACTTTGAAGAAAAGGGAGAAAGTGTCATCAGAGCAAGTGAAAACACCTAGACGCAGGGGGAGCAGGAGAGTGTAGGGATGTTTTCTGAAGACAAGTTAAAAATTACATGTTATCTGTCAATCAAATGCCAGCTGCTGGCTGGAACAGAGCATCGAGAAAATGCATGCTCCAACCACAGCCACCCAGCCCAGCAGAAGTACATCTTCTGGGCTGTACATGGAGTACATTGCAGAAGAATAAATACTGAGTTCTCAGTGTTCGCTTCAGTTTTGAGGAAAATGTTGACATGTATTAACTGAAGTATTACCACGTTAATATGAAACAAAGTAATGCTTACAGCAGCTCCATGTTATTATTCCAGTTTAAAGGAAGACGAAATAGATAGAGATCAGAATAAATGATTTACCGAAGCGTCATAAAGGCCAGTGACAAAGCCAGCATTAGACTTTCTATTAGTTCTAGGTTTGATACATTTACGGTATCAGACAAAGACTGGTTGTACCGTTCACCTCTTTCATTAGTTCACCTAGGGATGATTTAAACATCATAGCTTGAAATCGAACCTTACATTCTACACGGTCTTTGAAAAATAATATTTATATACATACATTTGCAAAAAGTCAGAATCCCAGTGGAATTTGAAGCAGTAAGAACAGTTTGCCCTTGAAAGGAAGTAAAAAGCAGTTCATAACACTGCAACATTTTTGCTTTCTTTTCTTCTTTTGTGGTATTAAAAATACGTGGCTAGGTATACTTGCCATATTACCAAGGAGCAATTGTAGGTCAAAATTTTCATACCAGAGTTTTGTTGCCACCAAAGCACTTGTAAATTAATTGTGCTACCAGAACACAAAGGATTTCATGCCCTGTGTTCAGGGAGCATCCAAATTTTCTGCAAGTAATGCTGGGGCTTGGAGGGATAAAAGTAGATTGAGAATGTACACCTCACCCAGCCATCTCCCCACTAGGATTTCTGTGTCTATGAGTCCCGTAGGATAATAAATGCCACACAGATATTCCCCTCCAGGGGGACAAACAGAATTTTAGTAGTTCAGAAATTGCCTATGATATCATCATTTTGCACAGCATTTTACACAAAAACAAGGGAAAAGGTTCCTAACAAAAACAAACAAACAAACAAAAAGGCTGTCTGCAAAACTGTCTGCAAAACTGTCAGGACAAAGAAAAATTGTAAGTGTGAAGAAGTAGCACCATCAACCGTGCACATGGGTAACAGCACATGAGTGTGCCCAGTGCAAGTTCCATGCCAACCCAGTAGATCTGCAGACTTTCACCGTCCTAGCTACTCCGGAAAATGGGGAAGAAAAACAGCCCAGGGCTGCCCTCTCCGCTGTTGGGCAGCCTTCATGGCTGCCAAGGGTGTTGAGCTGTCTGGGGAACAATTCCATGGTGGACAGCCATGATGCAGCAGGAGAGGGCAGGGGGTGTGAAAGAGCAGAGCCTGGTGCCAAAGTACCCCCCAGTTCCTGGCAGATGGACGGGAAAAAACAAGAGGAAGGAGAACGGCCACCAGTTGCACCTCGGCAGTGACTGGCACGCTCTGGACCTTCCCAGTCAGGGAAGGGGCTGGAAAAAACCCTCCTCTGCAGGAGGCATCTGTTGGGATACGCTCCACGATGCACCGAGTGCACGCATAAGCCATGTGTGATGTGGCTATTTTCAGAGACCGGCGCTTAGGTCAGTGTTTGCTCATGCCACATTTGTTAATGGCTCTATTTGTGAAGCAGAAGGTTTTTGTTTTGCCTATATAATTTCAATCGAAAAATCTGTAGTAACCATCACAAACGGAGAGGTTGAGTCTTAAGTCTTCATATTCTTTTCTGTAGCAACACACTGATGTGGCATTCAGCTGGGTAGTAACACAAAACAGAACCGCAAATGTTATTCTAGCATAAGCAAAGCAGAGCTAATGAGAAGGGTTTTTTACTTCCCAAATTGGATCCACTGAGAGTACATTTACATGGTATATTCTGTGAAACTCAGTCCTCCCACACTTTGAGCTATTCTGCCCAAACAATCCAAAAGCTACATGGCTACAGTTGGTGCAGCAACAAGCCCAACAGTACAGCTGTACCAACTGCAGCTGGTACAGCTCATGAGTCCTGCTTGAGAGGCAGGACATATTTGTTCCGGCTCAGCACACTATGGTTATCAGTTGCCTTGGCATGAAGCCTCAGCAGTTTGGTGTCTGTCCAAGCTGAGGTATGTGGGAACTTTCTGCAAGAGGCTTCCTTTATCAACTACCAGAACTAGTGAACCAGAGAGCAGTTCACCGAAAAATAAAAGGTAGGAATATTGTTTTCACATTGAAAGACTGATACTTCCTGCAAAATAGACTGAAAGATTTCAGAATTACTATAAATGAAACGGCCTGGTGCTATAGTAAGTTTTATCTCATTCTGAGAAAATCTTAAAGAACTTTACAAAACTGTTTCATGAAACTAGAGGACTTTTCAATAGCAATTGTATGCTCTTGAAGCATGTGTGCCCTGCTTCCCTTTGGAACTGAATGCTTTTACCATACAACCCTAAAATTATGCAACTATACAGAATAATTTAAAATAAATGAACAGAGGAGGGAGGTATATTTCCACTATATTCATGAGGACCTCATTGTAGTTTCTGTTATATTTTTACAAAGCCTGGGCAATTTTTTCAAATTGTATTTCCTAAATTTTGGAGGGCAACATTGGCTCAGCCTTACAGCACTTCATTTCTAGGTATGGTGCCACCTAAGCACCCACCTGGTCAGTTCTTCAGTAGAGGTGGTGATGAAAAGAAACGTTTTCATTTCTATATTGAGACCAAATTTTAAGAAACACAAAGCCTGAAGGTTCACCTGAGCTCAAACATGTCTCCTCACAATTTACAGTGGAAAACTGGAGCAAATACTCAGTCTGCATCTGCAGAGATGAGTGAAAGACAATGTTTTCTGTTTGCCAAAACCCGAATGTAATTCAAAGCCAGTGACTGTATGACACGGCCTTTTCACCTCTAGAAACAATTGAAACCTCCTTTCTTTTTTAGAGACAATCTGTTTCATATCTGGAAATTAAACTGAGTCTAAGAATTTTCTTATTTTTATTCCCACATTTTCTAATAAACATTTTAAATAGCCAGTGGCATTTTTGTGGGAAGAAAGTCCTTGCTTTTATATTAGATAAAAGTGGACTGAAGCTATGGAGAGAATTTCAGCAGAGAAGGAAGGATTCTTCTCCGAGGTTACAGGGTTTCCTGTGTCCTATTCTTAGCTAGCCAGCTCACTGCTTTTACCCCATAGAGACCCTAGGCATCTAACTTTGATCTTGTTCCTTCTAGTATGCAGATGAACATGTCTAAGTTGTGGTGTACAAAGACAGCTTTAAGGCACTCAGCACTAATTCCTCAGAAGGAACCTAAGCTGATTCTCAACTTTACAAATAACATTATAAAATAATAACTATTGCGAAATAATACAAGTGTAAATGTTAGCTAGTTTATTTCAGAGAGAAACTGTAATTCATATCCTGAAAGTGCCTAACTTATTGTGGCTGCTTTTCATTTTATGATCTGTAACACACTGCTTCCCTTTGCTGACAATGCTGATAAAGAACAGTTGTCACATATGAATAGGACCCTCCTCTGCTGTAACTGAATCAGGAAAAGTATTAAAATAGAAGTCTCTAAAAAGTGCTTTTTTTCCCCTAACGGCAAAAGCCTTTCCATTTTAAAGATTAGTGAGCAGTCAGAAAAACTGTTCCAACATATAAAATAAAACATTAATTTTTAAAAAGTGTAATTCTCTTTTATTATTACAAAATCCAGACCAAAGCAATTAACATTACTAAATGACTGAAGAGAAGACTTAAGGCAGAGGGATTACAAGCAAGTTGTGGACTAAACTCATCCTTAGAGAGATGAGATCTCATAGGTAAAGAAGTAGACCTCACAGAGTTCTCTAAAGCGGTGGTCCTACTTCCAAAGATTTGCTATACTGGGAAAAGCATACCTCTTATTACAAGGCTTAAATTAATTATGCACAAGCCAGCACACCTCTGGAGTGCTTGATGGCAAACTGAAAAGGACTGAAAAGCCTGTCTAATCACTCTGCTAAGAGCATACCTAAAGTCTGTGGTGCAGACTGCAGGCTTAAGAATGTCAGCTCAAGTGCATGTGGAGCCTGTCCCATCTACGCCATGAAGCCAGGACATCCTGTCTGATCAGTCACGATCTTCCTTCCTGCAGGCTGTGAGCACCAAGCTAATACCAGGGGAC
>NW_010427085.1:0-3657 GCF_000710305.1 Buceros rhinoceros silvestris | reverse complement strand
TTCCTGCAGGCTGTGAGCACCAAGCTAATACATGGGGACCTGATGCTCCTTAAGTAAGAACACTGCTGAGCAGTGTTCAAGCCTTTCTCCATTCAAAACCAGTGTCAAATTACCTTACACTACGTCATTGTTTCATCTCAGCAGGTAGAGCTAGATGTGATATACTTTAACTTAGGTAACCTTTAACATAGACTTACATGGTCTTCTCAGAACGAAACTGAGAAGGAAAATGTGATCAAGATACACCTACCAAAGAGGATGATCAGAGGTGAGAAGTTATCTCAAAGTAATTGACTGGTGGCTCACTGTCAAACAGTGGAGGACACATCAAACATGGCCCTGCAAAAAGCTGTCCTGAATGCAATTACTGTATACCACCATCAGTCATGTAGAGGAAGGAAGCAGGTTGTGGACAAATCTGTGGACAACTCAAAACTTGAGGGGTTACAAGGTCTGTGCGTGTAAAGGAGTGGGATTTAAAACCATTTTGATAAATTGGAGAAATTACCTGAAATCAGTAAGATAAAAGTGCATGTTAAGGTAGAAAGTAGCACACGTTTGGAGGAACAATCATATGTTTACATACATGCAAAATCAGGGAAGGGATCTGGCATGCATCACAAACCCAAGATGAGTGAGCAAGCTATAACAGTATGATAAAAAAGGCAAATCTCATTTTGCAATATTGTATGCAAGACACAGCAGCTGATACTCTCTTAATTTAGTACTGGCAAGGCATTAACTGGAGTATTTCATCTTGTTTCTGACACACACTTAGAGCAAGACAGGTTATTTAGAGAGGGTTCAGAGGAGAGCCACAAAAGTTACAAGAAGCAGGGAAGACAGCGGCTAAGAAAAAAAGCTGAAAGAAATGGGCTTAATTAGTCTACAAAGTACATGGAGACTGATCATCAAAGCAGTCTGCAAATACATAGAAGGTTGCAGAGAAGAGAATAATGATCAAAAGTTCCCCATGTCCAATGCATCATGTGACTCAGAAAAATATGTATTTGCAAGCTTTAGATACTTGAGAAATCTTCCTAATTATCAGGACAATTAAAAACCTCCAGTAAAAGACATTTTGCAAAGAGACTGTTCCAATTCTGACAAATGTTTTGCTAAATATCCTTGGGTGAGATAACTTTAGTTTGCTTGTCCTCATCTTAGAGCAAATGAATATACTCTCTGACTTCCCGAATTTCCTTCAATGAATATTTCCGATGACAAACAAAAGCAAACCCACAACAGCCCCCCCTAAAAATGCAGAAATACATCTAAAGCATTTTAGAAATCTCAATTTATGTGGAAGGGTTTTATTGTAAAAATACACTCAATCACTATTGATGTAAATCACTTAATCCTTTTTAATTTCCTTAAGTATTTTAAATATGTCAGTTCAGGATTGTGAAGAGATAGGAGCATAATTAACTGTAGATGCAGAATACACCTTTCCAAAGAAAACTGAATTTCTAGGGAAGAGGGAATTTTCAACATTTCCACAAACACAGAATTTTACATAAAAATTGCTTGGAAAGTGCTGAAATAGGAAACTTTCTCATTTCAGAGAGACCCTACTGTTTCTCTGATAAGTTGTCATGCAGAGTTCCTTGGAAACTATACCTGGGTCTTCAAGGTGACATGCCATATTGCCCTGACTCAGATGCCCTGGATCCAGCATCAACGATTTCAGGCCCAGAATTGCAGCTTTGCAGCAGAGCACCTTGAAGCCCATAGCTCCCACAGCTGCAGCCTCCTGGCAGGAATGACAGGAGCCAAACGGTGGCAGAGGTTCAGCTCTTGGAGCCTCAGATCCTCACTGACACACAGAGCCAGGAAAGCTTGGCTTCGCTGGCTGTCCCAAAGCCACAGTGCCTGCCTCTTCAGCTCCAAGGTAAAGCTACAAAACCAGTTTTCATGGCGCTGAGAAAAGAAGAAAAATCTCCTGGGTACTTAGACAAGTTCTCTCAGAAACTCCTTTTGGATTTTGGGTAAAATTGCTCAAAAAAGGATATTTTAAAACTGACTTTTTTGCATAAAATTTGCACTTTCTGATCAGATGAATTAGAGAGTAGCAAAGGTGTGCAAGAACATGCAGAGAGAAACAAATCTGGTTGTGAAATGAGTGCCCAGCATATGCTGTACCTCTGTGTTTCCAATGTAAGTAAAAATAAAGCAAACCTCTTCCACAACCCAAAGTAAAGGGCAGCAGCAGAACCAATTTTAGAAGTAACTGGTTTTCAAAGTAAACTCACACAATCAACACATAAATTTTCCTTCCACAGGTATAAGATACAAGGTTTTAAAAGATTCTGTCAAATGCAGTTGTGCACTAAGCAGAAACTCACGTGCTCTATGCGTTTTCCTTTTTAAGGTCTACTGATGGGAAGAAATGGTACAAGTCGAAACTTTGATGTTACCTTAAAGAAAACTATGAATGTTTCTCAAGCAAGCTTTAGCTATGCACCATTTTCTTCCAAAATAACTTCAGTGTGGAATAAAGTTTGGGAAGATATTTACTAGCTTTCATGTTTTCCAGGAGTTACATTTAAGTTTTAGGCTGTAGACTGGAAATTACCGCTGGGAACTTCTAAAAGCCTCCTATCATTTCTCAGATCAAATTGATAGAAAAATATATCAAAAAAAAGGGAGGGGGGGGGAAGGATATTAAATATAAGGCTGGATCTTGAAGTCCTTGTTTACTTTTGAAGCCTTTATTTACTTTAAAACTAACACCTTTTCAAGCTTCCTTCAGGGAATAGTGGGATTTTTGCATAAGTAAGAAATCTGGGAATTTGCCCCAACGCTGGGCAGCTGGGGAGACGGGAGGATAAGCAGAAGTAACATTAAATTACACTAAATAAGGATTTCTCAATAAAGGAAGGAGAAAAGCATCTGAAGGGAAAGGATAGAATGATTCAGGACAGACCTATCATTCTCACACCTGATGGGATTTTTTCTAACTTTTTGATATTTCCGTACATCCGGAAAAGACACATCATGAGGCCAAAATAGAAAAGAATGGAGGAATTTTATTCGTTCACTTATCTCTCTTCCTAAAAAGTCTTCCTCAACAGCCATTCCAAGTGAACTGCCACAAGTCTCCGTAACCTGTGTGTGTGTGAATGGCTGCAGACCTAAGGAAGGACTAGAAGAAGCTGAAAACACTTAAGGAGTTTAACATTTAACAGGCAGAATAGTCAGTGACAGGCAGACCATGCTTTGAGGAGAATATAAAGGTGTCGCTCGAGGCGTGTATGAGGGAGAATAAGGACTGAGGGGTATAAACACTGTGTGGAAGGCAGTATCCCCCCAGGGCTGAGTAGAGCGGGGCGGGGTTGGTGGGAACTTTTACCCGCCTCAACTGCCAAGGTGAGCACCTCCTGTCTGGGACATCCGCTATGTGGAAGCAAGACATAGAAAATTTGTGAAAAGTTGTCACAGGACTTCAGAAGAACCAAGGGGTGAGGATGCCAGTTTGTACTCGTGTGACAGCCATGCTTCTCCTTTTCTGCAGAAAGTAACTGAGGATACAGTAAGTCAAGACCTGGGACTGAAATCAGCTGTGTTTGCTCAGTTGTGTACTGAAGGGGGACTCATGATGTTTATCCTGATGTACACCACTTGAAGTATCCTCCAGGACTCCCGTTCTTGGCAGGC
>NW_010427084.1:0-696 GCF_000710305.1 Buceros rhinoceros silvestris | reverse complement strand
GGGTAGGCAGTTGTTTTCAAAGACTTCCGAAACAAAACACTTTAGAGGAGATTTGAGTTAGACTTAAAAGGACAACAGCAAAAATTAGCCACTTTCCTTTCCTTGCATGTTTCAGATGTGCACGAAGTATTTTTTTTTTCTTTTAAAAATATTTTTCCTTTCGCAATCTTGGGAACTTGGGGATGGGTTATAATGCAAGTTGAAAAATATATACTTTCTCTTTTTTTTTTCCTAGAGCATAGAGATTTGTCTCCAATGCAACTTCTGCCTCATTTTACCAATTAAAAGCTATTTTTACCATTTTCTGCTATTGTTGTGCTTTTATTAAAAAGCTGCCTTTCGTATTTTTGATATGAAGGTAGTAACAAAAAAAAGAGAAAATTGAAAAAAAAATCCTAGAATTATTTTTTACTCTTTTTAGAATTTTTGCATGCTACGGAAATTAAAAAGGACAAATCCCAAGATCAATACATTTAAATATTACACTATAAATGAAAAAATGTACAGATTTAAGACCTGTTTTTGTTTGAATTGTACAAATTTTAAAAGGCCTGCTATTTAAGTTCCGATAGGGACAATGTCGCTTTATTTACTGTCTCTTAGGATTGTACAGATAGCTCTTTTTTTCCGACAATAAAATCTTTACCATTTTAATATACTTTTAACGTCCTTCTTTGTGAACGAAAAAACGCTCCG
>NW_010427083.1:527-849 GCF_000710305.1 Buceros rhinoceros silvestris | reverse complement strand
GGAGCGAGCCCGCCGCCCGCTCCTCCAGCGCGTCCCCGCGCTGACGGAAGGACCCGGGCCGGCAGTCGCCCCAAGGGCTTTTTTTGGTGTCGTTAAGTCACTCCCGAGGACAAAGCGTCGCGGTGGTATGTTGGGACCTTCCTGGGGAGCAAAGGGTCCACCAGCGGCCTCGGCCCAAGAGCCAGGACCAGGCAGGGACGCCACCCCAGATACAGCCCGGTCCACCCCTACTCACATGGGTAATTAATGACTAATTAGTCCCCGTTAATGACTGTTAGGACCGGAGATTGCAGAACCCTTGCTCGATACCCGCGGTCGCCCC
>NW_010427083.1:0-305 GCF_000710305.1 Buceros rhinoceros silvestris | reverse complement strand
GATTCTTCTCCCCAGCCCAAGAACTCGTCACACAAGGTTGAGAAAATGCGAACATTTCAATCAGACCTGGAACGGTCTCCCTGAGGATTCACGTTTTCCAGGTCCGAGGAGCAAGTGCACGCCCAGAACTTTCCGATCGGTTAATATATTTTACCGGTAGCATCACGCTCTGGCTACGCGTGTGCCTGTGGTTAACCTGCTCTAGCATCTGCATTTTCCGGGCTGGATCCTTCGTGCCCAGCACCCACCAAGGAGCAGAGGCCACCCCCAAAACTATTTTTATATACATATAAAAACATATATGA
>NW_010427082.1:385-1837 GCF_000710305.1 Buceros rhinoceros silvestris | reverse complement strand
GATGCCCCGTCCTGCTGTGGGTGCATTTCCAAACCTGTGGGTCTGTGTAGCCCCGCAGTGAGGGGTTGGTGCCGAAGAGCTGAGCATTCAGTGCTAGCAGCACGCAACATGTCCTATAAGCTCCGGTCCCGGGATGCTCCCGCACCTCCCTCCATCTCCCTCCAAGCTTTCCTTCCAGAGCCTGCAAACCCGCAGGTTTACCCTGGAAACATGGAGCAGCCTTCCAGGGGGGGCAAAAGTCCCCTTGCTGAAATTCCTGGGAGTGTTTGGGCTCCACCAGGAGCCGGTGATGATTCTCTTTGCCTTGGGCCACACAGCTGCCTCAGACCTTTCAGACACATTTCTCCAGCAGAGAGCCTGCGGAGTCCAACGATGGAGGAGGTGCAGGAGAAAAGAGCCGTGCTGGCAGGCACTGAGATGTTGCAGAAGAAAAGGAGAGGTGCTTCCAAGAGGTCCCCGTGCCCTGCCACCGACAAGAGGGTGACCATACGCTGCCTCTGGTCCCTTCCTCGCAGCCTGCAGGAGGCCATGGGCTCCCAGCCCCACGCCTTCCCACCCTCTTGGATTTGAATGCCAAGCACACCCTAATTTCCATTCATCCTTCTGCAGCGCTCCAGTCCTGGAAGGCCTCGGAGCAGGCGTCACACCCTCAGCGCTCCAGTGCTGGAAGGCCTCGGAGCAGGCGTCAAACCCTCACTTATGAAGCGCCCAGTGATTCAAGGCGGGTGAATAAAAGCTGGGTGGCTCTTTCTTCCACCCCTGTAATTGCAGCCAGGGCCAGCAGCGACCTCCAGCCATGCCTGGGGATGCAGGCGGAGGAAAGGTGTAGCATGCAACGTGCTTGGGGTCAGCAGCGCAATGACACCCTAGGTGCCACCAACACCAAGGCCAGGTGTTGAAGTCAGTCCCACCGGTCCTTGCAGGTCCACATCCAGCTGCAAAAGTGCTAACGCTGCTCTGCTCTGCGGTGGCGCTCCTCGAATCTCGCACCCAAACCCGTTCGGATCAGCTGGGCTGGAATTCAAAACCTGTTGTTGATTCGGAGATCCGTACGCTCAATGCCAGGAAGGTCCACTCTGCTCCCCGCTCCTGCTCGCCAAGCCCAGGCAGTGACATCTGCAGCTCTTGCATCAGAGCTAATGACCCTGCGGTTGAGCTGGAGTGGAGGGTTTTTAGACTCCTTGCCTGTGTTGAAAGACTTGAAAGCTGGTGAATCTGCTACGTCTCTCGGGAAGGTAATTGCTCGCCCTGTGAAAAACCTGTAATTTATTTCTCGTTTCAACTTTTCTAGCTTCTGTTTGCAGCTGCTGGATCTTATGCTGTTGCTGCTGGATTCCTGGTCCAGCAGTCTGGGGCACCGGTCCTCTGCAAAGAGATGCTGACCCCAGCCCACCCAGCCCCTTCCCTTCTGCAGCGATTCCCCTGAGCTGCCTGGTTTGCAGGGCGGTTCTC
>NW_010427082.1:0-304 GCF_000710305.1 Buceros rhinoceros silvestris | reverse complement strand
TTGTGTGCAGCGCGGTTCTCCAGCCCCCAAACCGATCCCAAATCCTCTGCAAAACGCGAAGCCAAGCACGGGCTGTGACAGCCCAGCTCCGATTTCACCCGCGCTCTCTGCAGTTGCCGCCCCTCCACCCCCTCCTTGGTATCTCTGTGGATCACGGAGGAGTTTCAGCCAGAAGCAGCATTTGTCATCTTTTTTCTGCCGGCTCAGCTGCATCCCTCACGTCCCGCTCAGCCGCTGCGCTCTGCAGCCCAGCTCGGGGGTTTGGGGGAGCATCCTCACCCTGGGATGCACCATGGCCCATTGA
>NW_010427081.1:2455-6874 GCF_000710305.1 Buceros rhinoceros silvestris | reverse complement strand
CGGGCTGGTCCCCCCTCACCGTGCCCCTCTTCTGTCTGGCTGGCAAGGACGAGCCGCGCTCTGTGGGACGAAGTGTGGAACCCGGTGGTGGAATCAGGGTCCGTGTGTTTCTGTGGAATGTTTCACGTTTGTTCCTAACGTTTAACAGCTGTGTTTAACCCTTCGGTCTGTGGGTAAATGACGCCGCGCTGTTCGCCTCAGTTTCCCCACGCAGGGTTTTCATGCTCAATCGTAGCTAAGCAGCCACCTTCAGCCCGCTTTCCTACCACGGGCACTGTTCCCCAGGTGTCTGACCTCCGTGTCACAATGCACTGACTGCTCCTGAAAGAGAATGGTGGGAAGCTGTAAGTAACCAGTGCTGCAGGGTGTTGGCAGGGGTGGTAGAGCATGTTGCTGAAGCGCTTAGGTGAAGTTTGGGGAATGGTCAGGTAGCCTGGCAGGGAAGGAATCCTCTGCTTCCTCTTGGCCTTGACTTTCCACCCCGGGTCTCTCTGTTTGTGGGTTCAGAAGAAGTTTGGAGGACTCTGGAAACCAGGTACCCGGCCTGAGTGCAGCTGCTGGTGCTTCATGTCACTCAACAGTGTCATTTAATGTCAGTTGTGGAGAGTTTCTGACAACAGAGCTCTTCTAGGGTAAGGAAACAGCGAAACAGGGACCAAAGACAGCAGGAGGGTAGGCTGTCGGAATGCTCTCCCATTTGAATGGCGGAGATCAGGCATCCTGGTTAGAACTAGGGAATTCAGTCCCCACATCATGAAAACCAGAACAAAAGTGGGGTTCCTTGAGTTTTCTTTCTTCTTTTGATGATTTTTATTTCACGTGCTTTCCTGTGAAGTCACGAAGGCCCAGCACGTACCCACTGTTACCCATATCATCGTTTCAGTGGCATACCCTGTCTGTCAACTTTGTAAAAGAAATGCGGGAGGTTAATTGCAGGATTCGGGAGCTGGGCCTTTAAATTAAACAACACTTGGTATTGCAAACCCCTCATTAAGGGAACAAAAAGAAAAATTGTTACAACTGGCTAAATTTTAAGATTTTGGATAAAAGCCATAAGAGCCTGGCCCCTGTGACGTGTGTGGTACCAAGGGCAAAGCAAGATCCCTGGGCCACAGTTACTCCCTATTTTGCAAACAAAATAAAAAGCAAACAAACTTTTGCAGAGTTTGTTCAGAGTTGTAGTACCTCGTATTTCAAGCCCCGGGGAGGAAACCGCCCCCCCCCCACACTTGCATGCAGAAATGTATAGTTGTGCAATTTCAATTAGTACAAACAGACTGCCTAAATTCCCAAGACTTGTGCTGGAAACACACTGTCGTTGGCGAGGCAACTGGCGCAGATGGCTGAGCTCACAAGGTTATCAAGCATGGCCTCAGACCTTGTACCGCTGCACATTTTTAGCTCTGGTAACTAAACCCACAGGAGATAAAAGTCAGCCCACGCCACAGGTTCTGTAGTTCGCTTTCCATCAGCTGCGTTTTGTGAATGCTGAATGACTGGCTTCTGTTTCATGTATTTCCTTGAGCGCTTCAAAATGAATTTAGGTTGTGTGAAAGGTTCTTGACTGACAGTTTCAGAAACTGAACGCCCGTGTTTAATCCCAGACTGGGTCCAGCACAAGGGAGCTTCTCAATGCCACCAGGGAGGAGGCTTTGCTGGGCTGAGGGTAGTCCCATTCACTTACTTTCTCATGCCAGCAAAGGCAGTGTTTCCCATTTCTTCACAGCCCTGTAGTTACCGAGTCTAGAAAAAGCAAGTATTTAGGAAGTTGTCTGCTTTATTGAGTATAATTATTCTGTTTCAGCCTTAAATTAGTACAGAAAGCTGATGGTCTTTACAGCACACTTGTTTGGTTTTCATGACCTTAGGTTTATTGTCTTTATTGATTTTTGCAAACAAATTCCTTCATGCTTTTAAGACGCAGCTTCTTTTTGTGCAAAATTGCAGGTGTTGAAGCTATAAGCAGAGGTGGCGAGTGTGATACTGTCCTTCAAAGTGCACATGGAACAGAGGAAGCTGAGTAAGTTCTAGGCCTCCAGGAATGGATGGATGCCAAAGCGCTTTGTTAAATAATTGTTGGCTGACAGTTGTGTAACTTTTATGACGCTATTTCTTGAACCCAGTCATAAGACAGACTGATACCTGTTGTGATATCAACACTGTGATTACTTTGCTCCCTGTTCACAGAAGATAATGTGTGGTGACAAAAATATTGATGGTTGTTGAGTCTTTTTATTGTATCTGAGCTGTGCTTACGTTATTCTGGCTGCGATAGCTCCAAATGACACGTCTTCCATTATACGTCTGAGTCCTTACAGGATAATAGATTTGGGAGAGGTTTTGTATCTGCAGAAAAGCGATACAATATCTGTTCTGTGACGGTTGGTGCCTTTGTCTGCTTCTGCACCCGCTAAACATGTATGTTGGGTCTAGACTGCCTGAATTTTCTGAAAGCCCTGACCCCTGTTTTCAAACAGTGCCTCGAAGCATTACGTCTCACCTGCAGTTAATCTGGGTGCTGCTTTGTCCCAAGAGACATCAGAATCGCAGTGATTTAGCTACTGAGGGCTTTCAGAGTCTTTCTTAGAAGGTCTTATGATGGCTTTTAGCTGTAACACCACAAATCATTCCAGCGTAGCAAGAGGTTTTAGTTCTTTTCTATGAGGTTTTGGCAAGCCCACGCCTAAACCACTATGCATAGTTCAATGGGAGTTGTAAGTGGAGTAACAGCTGGGTAAAACGTCAGAAGGCATGCTGTAATCATTTGCTGAAGGTTTACATCATGTTTATAGGCTGTTATAAAAATAATATTCTAAACACTGAAGCTATCACTGCTGTGAATCACTTTGTGTTCATACTAGACAAATCTTCTACATAAGACTGTTGGGGCTTTGTCTGGGTGAAGACACTGGCTTGGAAACACCACCAGAGAGAAAGGATTTCAAACCGCGACACTGATCCAGGCAAAAAGGGATCATAAAGTAACGTGGAATGTTAAACTGTCTACAGAGCTCCGGGGCGGATCTGCTACGGGGAAGGAGAGGGGACTCAGTCCCTCCGTAAGCCCCGTTTCTACCAGGGCTGCGTGCTCCTGGTAGAAGGACTGTGTCCGTATAGTCTTCCTCTACCTTGCCTGAGTTGCAGAATTTAATCTCTGCTTGAAAGCAAGGTGGGTTGCGACAGTGCATAGTGTGTGCAGTTGTTTACTCTGCAGTACAGAGGGTTTGCACTGATGTCGCTGTGTTCCTAGCAAATCCTCTGTATAACAAGCCAAGGCCTGTGATACTACCTAGACTTAGCTCTCAGCAACGTTTCAGCATAGCCTGTCACCAGGCAGTGAATGTGAAATGCGACTGAACTGGAATAGCTCTTTGCTCTGGAAAGCAGAAGTGATGAGGGGTAACTGATGGAGAGCTGGCCCGTGGTGAATTAATAGTGAAATAAAATACTGTTTAGCTGAAAATGTGTATAAGATCTAATCAAATTACTTGTTTGCCAGCACAGATTCTTCTGGTGACCATCAGTTTCCAAGGAAACAATGCAGTTTTATCTCCTCTCCTAGCTTTAACACAATTCAAATGTCAAACTGTTTTGTGTGTCTTCGCTCCTGATCCTGAAGTCTTGTAAGGAAGATGAGAATGAGCACAGTGCCTCTAACCCTTGCTGTCTAGGGCCAAATTCCTTGTCTAGGAGCTGTGGGGAGTCTCCCATAAGCATCCCTCTCACATAAGCATAATTTTGGTCAGTTCAAATGCTAGTTGCTGCAGAAGAACTCTGGAGCACATACTGGAGCTGCCGTAATTGCTCCCTCCCACCCCCATTTATCCTGTTCATAAGTTAGAACAAACAAGTAAGGATATGAACTATGACTTTGTTTCTATCCTCGCAGTTCCAAAGGACTTTGACCAAAACAAGCCAGTCTGTACAGGGAAAACAGGGCCTTCTGATAGCTCAGATTGTGATGCACATGCAAAAATGGATACACACATATCCGCAATGACAACGCTGGCAATTCTGATAGTTCTCAAGCTGGTACAATATGTTTCTGTAATTATGTTCAGTTGTTGAGTGTTTGAAGCTCATGTAAACATCCTTTTCCAGACGTGGTAATGGGCTACCATCCATAAAAGGAAATTTAACTAGACATAGTATTTTTTCATGCTGTTTAATCTACTTACTGTCTGTTTTCTCTTCTTTGTTCTGTCTCCCATTAATCAACTCAAATAAAATACAGATGTTTATATAAAACTTTTCTACAAAAGTTTTTGCTTTTAAAAAAGGCCCAAAGCCAAATCTCAGGTTTATATTTGATCTTCTGCCATGGGCTGTAAGTATTGGGGTTCCTCAGAAGCCAAAGCCAATGCCACACAGAGCCATCTCTGAGGAGGCAGAACTTGCACTGGTGCAGTGATGTGCACT
>NW_010427081.1:0-2382 GCF_000710305.1 Buceros rhinoceros silvestris | reverse complement strand
TTCCCTACCTAGTACAGGGTAGGAGCGCTTCTGCAGGGTTGTGTTCTGAGACTACTCTTCTCATCAGCAGATCATAGACCACGCTACTGGTAGCAAACCAGTTGCAAAGACCTACCCTAGCAAGTAAGCCGGTGTTGGTACTTCTGACTATAGAAAGTTTCCTTCTTTTCCACCCCGAATCTATTTTGGCTCTTTGAAAGATAACATGGCAATCTGTCCTGTCATCTGTTCAATCGCTTCACTTGTACTGTTACATATTGTGTCTCTAAAGAACAGAAAATACGGTGGAAAAACTTTACAAAATCCATAGTTAAAAGCCAGGTTATTTTTAGATTTGGGGTTGTTTTGTGGAAATACATGACTTTTCCATTTCTTAGGCTGAAGTTGATCTCGGAGGTAAAAAAAGCTGCAGCCTCAGTGACACAATTGGCTTTCTGAAGTATTTGGCAAGGGCATTTGTATTTTGTTATTAATTTGGGCCATTAGAAGGACAACTAAGAAGCAGTTTGTGATTGGCCACTGTACAATTGATTAATAAAGCACATGCATTCCTCTGAAAACATAAAACATTTTAGTTCTCAGACTCTATTTCTGAGCTTTCAAGCCCTCTTGTAAATTATTCATTGATAATTGATCCTGCTGGGAATTCAAAGCAAAGAGCACTGCTAACTGGATAGGGAGAATGATATGGATTCATAGCTACCTTTTAGTGGCAGAATGAGGTAATGAAAGCAAAAAAGCTCATGGCGCCAGTCGGTGGAAATCTGGGAAATTCTTTTGTTTGGAAAGGAGTATCTTTGATAAACTCATTGTCTTCAGAGTTGCTGTGTTGCATGCCTGAAGAACAGAGCTGTAACTTTTGCAACTAGAAGGCTACCAGGAAAGGAAGTAAGTGAGCACTGTGGTGGATCTGCCATGGTATCTTGTCTAGTTTATGTCTCTTGAATTACAAACAGTTCTGCAAGTAGCAGAACTGAGGAAGATCCAATTTCATATTTGTATCTTCTGGGGATCTAATAGTGTCTGCCTCATGACCAAAATTTTCCCCCCAGTTGGGATATTCTTTGGCTGAAATTGGCTCGCTGATAGGATGGGACTGGGTGCGTGCATATAAAGAAAGTGTCATGCCATAAAAGTGCTTGCTTTTTCAGGTTTTTTTTTCTTACTAGACTAGTTTTCTGTAAAATATGCTGTCTCTTACTTCTCTGCTGTGTGGTGGATTGGGGCTTCTGAGCTGAAGCCCATTTTTTTTGGTCTCCTGGGATAATGCAGCAGCAGCAGCCACCTGCCAAGTTGTTCAAATATCAATAAGGGTATTGCCATAGGCTCAAATTGCTGTTAGCTCAAATGCTGTCTTGGGCCAGTGTGGTTACACTGCTTTTGGTTCTGGGACAGCCTAGGCTTCCTGGGCATGTGTGGTGCTGGTCTCCTGTCCATGTTCTGTGGGAATACTTGGCCCCTTCTTACTGCCTTCATTTGTGCTGATATGCTCATATTACGATTGCAGGCATTGTCTCAGCTCTAACATTTAGCAGGACAGCTTCCTTAAGGAAAGGAGTATATATGAATAGTATATGACTATACCAATATGAATAAAGGAAATACACTGGATTTGCAATAATTCATACCCAGACTTAAAAACTGCAGTGTGATAAATTCACTGTGTGTTGAAGGTAAAATAAGGTGTATCATAAACAAGGACTTTGCTGTTTAGCAATGCCTGCATATGTGGAACGTTTCAGTTCAGCTCATTTTAAGCCCCGTACTTACCTTGCTGCCTCACTCTTCACTTTTTCCCTACCTGCAAATCACAGAGTCACTGTTTGAAGAAGATCATGTGTCTCAGATTGTGTGGGTGAATGGAAGGTTAAATATTTTGACTGGCATTCAGGTGACTCTTGTGCAATCAATCCCAGTGATATTATACTCAGTCAAAAGAGCTGACAGTCGTGGGGACAGGGGAGGAGGAAGGTGAGGGTGAGGCTCTTAAACATGTCTTCCAATGTTGCATTAGAAAAAAAAGACCTGGGCTTTGATTCTTGGCTGCAGGTGGTCTCTAGCAGGTATGAAGATGTGCTGAGTGCTTGCCCAAGTGCTCCGGAACACAAGGGAAGGGGCTGGAATGCAGAACCCCTCTGCTCACGTTCTTCCCAAGGGAGTCGGGGAGAGCCGGGCCCTTGGCTGTCTCCTATAAAATAGTGACTGTTTCCTTGCATGGTTGTAGATGGGCTAGATATATTTGCTGCATGCATCTTAACAAGAAAGAAAATCTGGTCCGTCTTCTGCAGTAAGATGCTGACGTATGTCAAAGATTTTGATGCTCATAAATGTGCAAGTTAACCAATGTTTAGATAGTCCAAGTATGACAATAAAGGTGATTCA
>NW_010427080.1:1481-10298 GCF_000710305.1 Buceros rhinoceros silvestris | reverse complement strand
CCATAACAGTGTACTGCAACACCCACACAGCTGAGCACTGCTGTGTGCAGCCCTCTGACCTTGGTGGTTTAGGCCTACGGAAGTTTTATAAATGATATGTCAGTATTTTACAACTGTCGCTTTAAATTTCCACTCTAAAATATTCATTCCAATGGATTACTCTCCTCCATGTTTTAAGTTGTACTGAAATTACACTACTTTGAAATTAGTAGTACTTTTATTTCCCCATGGTAACAGTTTCTACATATTCAATAACGTTAAGTGGAAATTATTATTGGAAAATTACATAAGCATATACTCTTGAGAGTTTAAAATGATAAGAATAAAAAGAAAGGCTATATAAGCAACCTGAAAATAATCGCCAATACTCATAAGGGTTTTCTACATAAAATATTTTAATTTAATAATATCCAGAGATTTCTTTAACAGTCAACATGTTAACACAAAAGATGAAGCCATTCATCATGAGTTTTGTGTGTATTTTTCTCCTGGTGAGATATGTGTATATACATACATATAGAAGTGGTAATAAGGCAAATTAAAGCAGCCTACTACTGTAGTTGTCTTCATAGTTCCCTCCTTGTTGGCACCATGACTTTCTGAGCTAGAAGAGCAATGAGCTTTGACTGTTCTGCCACATGTACAAGTCAGCAGTCATTGAACAACAGCTAAAACTTCTGAAAACTTCAGAAAATTTGGCCTCTCAAATGTGAATATTCTGAGGAACTTCAAGAAACCTTCCAACTACTGTTTACATTGCAAATGTTCTAAAAAATTAATCGAGTTTCAGGAAATTTTACCAGAACAGAAACTTCTAAGAGAGAATTATAAAATATTTCTTAAAAGGAAAGTTTATCCTTCGTAGCTGTAAATATTCATTTCTGACTAAAGAATTAGGGAATGGGGCAGAGTCATACCAGATCTACGTGCTGAATCATCTCAGATTTGACTACTCCATAGTGAATATTTGCATAATTATATAAAATACTGACTCAGGTCTGTCTCAAATATTAAGTGAATAACCTGTAATGCAGTTTGAGGAACTCATGCAGTATGCTTGAGTTTATTGGTTTTATTACTAAGATTTGCTTCCTGTGGCAGAACCGTCTTTAGGAAAAAACAGAACAGACCAGGGACCTTTGCATTGATAAGCAAGAACATGGAATGAGAAATATTTGCTTACTCATGAATAGATAGTGAATGCTGTCCTACAATGATAGGGCAATAGAAATGGGAAGAGACTTCAGGAGACCTCTTGTCCAACCTCCTGCTTAGAGCTGGACCAGCTCAGAGATCCGATCATGTTGTTCCAGGGCTTTGTACAGCCTGGTATTTATACCTTCCAGGGGCACAGACAGCACAATCTCTCTAGACACTCTGTTCCACTGTTCAACTGGTTTCATGATCAATCTTTTTTTTATGTCTGTTATGCCCAGTCTGAATAGCTCCCTGAAGACTCTCATTTTTTGCCGATTGCCTCTCAGCCTTCCACTACACACAACTGCGAAGAGCCTGACACTGCCTTCTCAATAACTTCCCCATAGGCCCTGGCAAGCTGCTGCCAGGCCCTCTGGAGCCTCCTCTTCAAGCTGTGTAAGGCTAGTTCTGTCAGCTCCTCCTCACAGGGCAAACGCTGCAGCCTGCAAGCATCTTGCTGGCCTTCTACTGAGCTCACTTCAATTTATCAATTTCTTTCTCATAGTGAGGATCCCAACACTGGATGCAATATCTAGATGTGGTCTAATAAGTGCGAAGTAAACGGGAATAATCACCTCCCTCCATCCACTGACTCTGCTCCTGTTAATACAGCCCTGGATGCTGCTGACACTCTTTGCTGCCAAGGAAATACTTCTGGCCTATGCTCACTGTTAATATCCCCAGAGTTGCTCTGCAGCCTGGCATCCCCAGCCAAGATCAGTGCAAGGGGTTAATCCAACACAGTGCAGGACTTTGGCATTTGTCCTTGTTGAATTTAATGATATTCATGGTGGCCCATTCCTCCAGCCTGTCTAAGTTCCTCTGGATGGCAGTCCTGCCCTCCAGCATTTCAACTGCACCCCTCAACTTCTTATCTGAAAACTTGATGAGCAAGCAGCTCTCTGTCACCTTCTCCAGGTCTCTAATAATGATATTAAACAGGACTAGTCCTAGTACAGATGGCTGCAATATTCCACTTGTTACCAGTCTCCAGATAGCCTATGGCTCTTTAACCACTGCTTTCAGAGCTCAGCTGTCCAACCAGTTTTTCACTCACTTAGTTTTCACTGATTGGTACTGAAGTGTCCCAACTTGGATACAAGCATACAATAGCCAAGAGACAACATTCTAGTTTTGAGAGACAGTGCCAAAAGTCTTGCTAAAGTTGAAGTGACATCCACTGCTTCTCCTTCATCCACAAATCCAGCCACATCTACTCACAGATGTCAGTTTTACTTCAGTTCTGAGACGTGTCTTAATAAAGACCTGAGCAGAATCAACCTAAACACTTAAACTAGAAATAAATCTGTTGAAATGTTGTTGGGCATCAGTGATAAATAAAAATGCAGGTCTTTATGTGGTGTAAATTGTTACTTATGTCAGGTGAGGCGTGAGCTCAAAATATTTAGCATTCCATTGTATCTATAGACTTTAATAGGATATTGGTTGCATCTTCCTCTCTTTCTGTTTGATGAGATACATAAAGGTTTAATGTATCTGCACATTTAGTTCTTAAGCTCTCAGTGATTAGACATTGCATTACACTAATCTCTGCTGCACCTGAATTGGGATAAATATCACAAAATGTATGATTTCTTAGATTAAAATGGAGTTATATTAACTGTGAATTTGATGAATACTTTTCCCTCACTTCATTTTGCTATGTTAGATATAATACTATGTCAATATTTTTATGTGTGCTACATACAGAAGCCTTACTGTGCACAAATACGCATATGAGAAGAACACCACTCGAGTCAACCTATATTATAGAACCTCATCTGGAATTCAGCCTTGACTCAGATGAAGCTACTACATATACAAGACTGCACAAAACTGTATGTGATGGATTTGGGTTGTCACCTTTGGAGAGATGATAACCAGCAACACTTTCTGAAGTGTGCTCTACTGTAGTTCAGGATTAATGCATTTAAATATTATTTTATTAGATAGTATTTTATTTGGAGACTTGTTCTCCTCTTCAGACTTCTGCATTCATCAGTAAATTATGCTACCAGTAATTCTCCTGCTAGAGACTACAATCTCCTTCTTTTCTTCCACCCTCCTAAAATTACAAGTCTTCCATTGTTGTGTATTTTTTCCCCAAAATGCAAAATCCTGTGTTTTGTAGCTTTGTTGACAGATTTACTGAGTTGGAGGACAAGCTTGGTGATCAAAGTTATGCTGAAAGTTTTTCACTTCAACAATTGTCTTGTAGTTCTGGAAATCACAGCACAGCTCATACTGTGCTATCAGCACCCCTCACCCAAGTTATCTATTGATTCTTCTGTGGTACTAAACCAAATAAAAATGAAGATGATGATTGCTCTAGGCTGAAAATTTTTATTATTATTATTAGTCTTGAAATGGATAAACTCGTTGAGTTTTTTTCTTCTTAGATATATTCCTACTTCTCTTTGGGAGATTATGCTACTAGCAAAAATTATCTCTGCACTTTAAAAACATGATTAGGACTTCTCAAGACAAGTACTTTAGAATCTGAGGCCGGTGTGTTGTACAACATGGTCAGTAAGGCCTTGTTCACACCATGTACAGAATCTTCCTAACCAGGATATGTTTGTGAGAGAGGAGTTGAGGAAAGTCCCATCAGTCAGCATTTTATTCTCTCTTCATCAGCAACACAATGTTTTGATTTTAAAAGATCATTCAAAATCCATCATTTTACAAGTCTGTTGTGGTGGGTGGAATTGCCCAGGTGGATTGATGTGGCAGGATATTAAGAAAGCACATTCAAATATTTTCTTAAGGATTGGATTTTAGCAGAAGTCTAATATTAACTTTGAGAAGCTGACATGCCTATTCGAGTGACTCGTTCTGTACAGTCAGTGATTAATTTGCAGTGGTACTTGAGCTCATAATAGAGGACCATTGCTTTGACCATAATTTATTATGACTTCAGTGAGGATTTGTGGCAGACCTCACAGTAGATTCTCAGTGTGATTTGCTTAAGCTGCACCTCTGCTTTTACATAGTCACTCTTGGGATAACAATGAATAACCTGATAATTCACAAAGGCAGAAGGAGCTAGTAGGAGTAGCTTTATTTCTGCAGCGTTTGATAGTTAGAAGAAACAAAGGCCTTCAGAATACATTTTATTAGCTTGCTCTGACCCATCACAGAGAACTGATTGTTTCTCAGGCCAGCCTACAATAACCAATCCCTCTGGCTTCTCTCCAGTACTGTCTAGAAAAATTTCTTCCTCAGGCAAGACGACTTCCCAAGGTGATTTACAGCCCAATCTGGCTCTCCAGACACATATTCAGTCTCCTGATAATACAGAAGAAAACTTTCAGTTACTCAACCTAACCTCTATTTTGCAGAGGGAACTTCTGTAGGAGTGCTGTTAGACTCTGTCTAAAACTTGTAATGGCCTCAGGAGCTTGGGGTGCCAAAATACACTCAGTATTGATCAAACAGTTCTTCCACCAAGGCCAACAGTAAGCCTCTGAAAGAAGACCTGAAAAATCACATATCCTGTTAGCCATCTTAGTGCTGTAGCCAGGTACTGCAGTCTTCTATCAATGTTCATTATTTGCATTCTGATAGCATCAAAAATGTGTCCTGCTGTGACTGCACCCCAATAAAGTCAAGGTTGAAGGACTACTTTACCACTTTGACATTGCCTTAGTACCATCAGAATTTCACGCTGGGTGCTTGACTCAAAGCATTTACTTATGCTACAACAGTAGAAGACTTGCCTGTGGTCAGTATGTATAAATGGCCTATCTTGGGTCAACAATTTGTATTGTGAATTTCACTTGTATAATTCTTTTTTTTTAATAATTATTTTAGACTCTGACAACATTCTTAAAGCTCTGTTGTTTGTGAATTGTAATGAATGAAGAACTGGAGGTCCATCATCATTAGGATGTAGAGAAACCACCTATCCCCACAACACACAGGACTAATACTGTGAATTTTTTATTTCTTGCATTAAACAGAAGCAAGGTCTGCAAAAATCTGTGGCCAGACAAAAAAAGAAGTGATTTACTGTGTTTGTCCAGGCTGATTTCATTAATTTTTAATGTGCATTTTATGGAAAATATTCCATGAAAAATTCCAAACTAGAAACTTACTGTATGAGAAAGATGCTAATAAATGTGATTGAGTGGGCTTGTATTTAAAGTAAAAATGGACCATGAGAAAAAAAGTTTCCTTCTTTTATCACCTGGTAGAAAAGTTAATTGCACCATTTACATGGTTTACTAATATAGAAAAAGTAAGCAGATAATGGGAGGTCGGTATTCAGCAATTTCATCAAAATAAACAGTTAGAAGATAGTCAAGGTGATTTGCAAGGCCAAGGAAATGCCCAGAAAAGAACAGAGGATGAGCGCTACTGAAGAGGAGAGCATGAATGTGCTCATATCTCAACACAGTACCAAGCAATCACTTCATTATTTGACCACATTAAGACTGAGCATGTTGCACCCTATCTGAATCAACAGCAAACATCCCACCTTCTCCTCCTGTGCACACTTTGGATGCTTTGAGCTGAACCACCCTGCCCTAAGACACTGACAAGAAAAAAATTACTGGAGTACTCATTCTTGGTGTGCTTAAAACTGTTTTTAACCTTATGAAGTGTATGTACCTTCTAATTTACTTGGAAGGTAAATTTAAAAAAAAAAACAAAACTTTTTAAGGTTTTCCAAAAATAACATTGTGAAATACCACTGCAGGATTTTTAACTATACATATAGCAAAACACTTTATCATCACCATCATCATCACCATTATCATCACAGGCCTGAAGCTCATGTGTATTTAAACACATTTAATTATGGAAAGGAAAAACTAGTTACTAACAGAAACAAACAAAACCATTTAAACTCCTCAAATACTTTCCCCTTTTTAATAAAAGTAAAGCAAAGTCAGTTAGTTCTTACTGTCTCCAGATCCCTCCTTTTGTCATGTACTTTGTCATTTTACCACTCTTTTCAGCAGTGATTTTTATAGTGGGATGCCTCTTCCTTCTTTCTTTAGATTTGTCACCCACCAGCTCATCTGTATGAGTTCTTACTGATGTGGAACATTCTCCAAAATACATGTAGGGCTTTATTTTTAAAGATGCTTCTTTGTACTTCAAAGCATCTGCACAGCAATGTCTCCAGCTGGACAATCACTCATGGGAGACTCATATTCTAGAGCTCACTCTGGAAGAAAAAAAATGAAAATTTAAACTGATATCTGAAAACTGAAGTGAACCTTCTCAAATACGATGTATAGCACATGACATTCACAAAATATAATAGTAAGTTCCATTTTTCCCCTCAAAATTCCCCTTTACTTTTAGTGAGATCAGTAACTATTATTTGTATTTAGCAAAATGTTGTATTTAATAAAATATATTGCCATTATTACCTTCAGAACACCTCTCCTTAAATAATCAAACGCCATGAAAAAGGAATCTCAGAATAAGCAAGGTGCAATTAAAGAGCAAAATAACTAAAATGGGAGGATAAACAGAGGCGGAGGACACTCTAGAGAGAAAAGAAAAAAACATTTCTAATCATAGTTGAAATGGAACAAAGAGGTAGAGAAACATAGAAAGTTATTCTGGATGAATGAACAGATGAGTTGCAGCAGTTTTTTCTATACTGAATTTTGTCTAAATTGAAATGGAAAGAGGCTACCTCCTTCATTTATCTGGGCATGTGTCTGTGTTCAGACAAAAAATGAGCAAGTTCTCTCAACTTGTGGTAGGAGAAATTCAACTGTTCTTTTTATATAGAGAAGAGGAAGAGCTGGACACATTCTGACATGGATTGAAACATGAATATTTGACCCTCACATTGATATCTGTCTTCCTGTATGTCTGCATGTCTACTAAGGTAGTCTTCTTCAAAGAATTAATTTCTGTACACTTAGAAGAAATTAGCTCAAATAGGTAATTTTGAACTGAATTAAAAATTACATGCAACCTGTAAAACCTTAAATATATGAAAACAGATGAAGGAACATATGAACATTCCTATTATGGAAATAATGCTCGTGCTTCTGCCAGTAAGCCTTATCCATATGGATGCATCTTAAGTCCCAGAGATTAAGGGCTCCAAATATGTGTTCATACATTTCATGATGCCTGTCATTAAGTCCACCCATACATCTGGTGGTAATTAGAGCTAATAAACTATTTCCCCCCTTCCCATTTCCATCACGAATTGCTGTCAAGTCTACTTGTATTTTAAAAGAAGTTAAAATATACAAAACTACAAGAAATATTTAGGAAAAAAGTAGTCCTTAGAAAAAATGATCATTATGTGGTGGGTTGGCCCTGACTAGCAGTGAAGCACCCACACAGCCCCTCCACACTCCCCACCTTCCAGTTCAACAGGGGAGAAAATAGGAAGAACGATAAAGACACGTGAGTCAAAATAAAGACAGGGAAATTACTCAGCAGTTACTGTCATGGGCAAAACAGACTTGACTTAGGGAATTTAATTTACAACATCTAATTTCTGATTTGGGTATTGGGAAACAATGAGACATTTAAATACTATGGGCTGCAGTCCTTTGTGAGTGCATCTGCTCTGGTGTGGGCTCATCCATGGGCTGCAGTTTCTTTCAGAGTGTCCCTACTCCAGTATGGAGGACCTCCTGCTCCTCTGGACTTGTCCCTTTTCTCTAATTTCTAAAAATATGTTTTCACTTAGTCACAACAAACTCCTCTGACTGGTTCAGAGGCAAAACCAACTCCACTGTTGGGCTCAGCTGTGTCCTGTGGCGGGTCCATTGTGGAGGTGGGTGGAACTGGCTATGTCTGGCACAGGGCAGTCTTTAACCTCCTCCCACAGAGGTTGGTCATTAGGGGCTCCTCCAGCCTTGCCATCTATATCCACACATTAGCAACATTCCTGCAGAACATGAGTTCAGTTGCTGCGAAGCCATGCCTTTGAAAACCAGTTTACCTGCTTGTGAAAAGTGCAAAGCAGCAGTTGCCTGATTGATGTTGTCCTCATGAATAAAGTTCATCCTACATGGCACAACTTCTCAGAATGTGAATCCCAGCTGATTTGGTATCAAATAAGGCCTTATGCAAGGTACTAATTTTCAGCATTGGCCCTATAGTCCGTGAGGGACTGAGTGTGAGTAGAGGAGTTGAGTATTAATGAAACTGGAGACACCAGGTTCTCTGCATTGCTCAAGAACTGGCTTCACTGCTAGACAGACTTGGTTAGCCTGACTGGCATGAGGCTAGATGTCTCCTCAAGAATAATTAGCAGCTGCAATAATTAGCAGCATTAGTTCTTCTAGACCACAATCAAATATTCACTCAAGCCTCAAGGATCCGCTGAGTCAGTGTAGTTAAGGCAGAGCAGACTGTGTGCAGACAGCAGTGCATGGGGAGTTGGAATAGCTGCCTCTTACTCCTGGGCTCAAAAGGATCAGGTGGAGTAATGGTGGGCAGTCTTTTATTATGGGTTTTGACCAGTGTGTGCCATTGACAGACACCTCTGCTGCTCTGTCTCACAGGCTAATGCAGAAAAGACTAAGAAATAGCTCCTTGGAAAACTAGTTTCAGAGTAGCTAAATTTAGGGAAATTAATTTCATGGAAGTGATGAGAAGGAAACAACTTGCTTCTCCCCCCCACCCCCC
>NW_010427080.1:0-1371 GCF_000710305.1 Buceros rhinoceros silvestris | reverse complement strand
ACTTAGGTTTCTTTCTTAAGTCCCAGCCACTCAATTCATTGAAGGAGTGGAGTGTGTGGAGCAGCAAAATGCCACAGACACTTCCACAAGCCAAGGGAGACTGGATTGCCCTGTCTGCCTCTCTATGATGGAGAGCAGAACTGGTCTCTGTGCTTCCATTGTTTTTCCAAAAGATATATATTTATATTCTACGAGATAAAAAGGCAAATGCAGATAGCAAGAGATCTCCCAGTATCAAGCAGTTCTGCAGTGGCTCCAAAAACGAACAAACAAACAAGCAAGCAAACAAAAAAAGTGTGAAATTAAAGGAAGCTTGTTTGTGAACAATTCTTCCTTCCAAAGGCTCATTAAAAACAAGGATTGGAAAGTTGAATTCCATCAAAATACATATATTTAACTAGCTGTTACTGGATCTATGTTTAGGAACATTATTACCTTTCCACGGAGCTTTAGATCAAGGGATTCTCCAACTAAAACTTTCCCCTCAAAATAAATAGTCTCCTATACTTCACAGTATCAACATAAAGCATTTTTAAAAAGGAGGTGGCACCTTGGTAAATGCATGAGTCAAATTCTGAACATATTTAACTGAAGATAGTCTTAATAACACTTTTCTATAGAATGGAAAACTTTAGACAAAGATTAACCAAGAAGACCTCGGAATAAAAATTAACTGGTCTAAATAATTTATGACAATGAGGGAAAACCTAGCTTAAGATTTAGAGGATCAAATACATCTTTACCTTGCCATTGAAATGAATAAACAGAAAATAAAAATTGCAATACTATGTATCAGAAAGCTGTATTCGGTCCATAGCTCCCCAGCCTGTTACCTTGTTTTGTCCATGGTGCATACTCTTGAGGTGAGATGACTTTATTCCAGTTCTGTGACATTTCAGAATCACTTCATTCTTTTGCTGAGCATGAGCTTGGTGGGTGCAAAGTAGAAAAGAATGAGCTCAAAGACCTATTCTCTGCTGCCAGGCATGAGACTTTACAAAAGGCACCAGACTTGGGAATGTCAGATGCCTGTCCAAATAATTGACAACTACAATGAAGTGAGGGCAAAAGTCAGTCCCAGCCAGACTATATTTAAAACTGCTAACCTGAGTAGGCTTCATATTCCACGAAACGTGTCTGAAATTCATGTTAAAAACCCTGCTGTGTGTTTCCAAGTTCAGTCATCATCTCCAGAACATTTTTAAATGAGAGATTTACTAGGCCAGTTAGAGCTCAAACTAGGGAAAGTTACGTTGTACTGATGAAAACAAAATATCCTATGCTACATCAGAGCACAGCTAACTTAGAAGCCATCTACTGTCACAAGATTTCTAGACAGATGTTCTGGTTTGAGCTGAATCTTCCTTGTTT
>NW_010427079.1:3233-10833 GCF_000710305.1 Buceros rhinoceros silvestris | reverse complement strand
TGTAGCTTCCTGGAATATTCCCGCGGGAGACACCCCAGTCCTGGGAGCATCCCCTGCCCCGGTTTGGGATCAGGCACTCTGCTGGAGTGGGGGTGCCAGGCAAGGGGCATCTCCCCTGGCAGGTCGGAGGAGGGGGATGTTGCTGGGCGCTGAGCCCTGGGTGCTTAGGCACAAGGCAGGCAGTAGCTTCTTCAAGGTGAGGAAAAAGTGTTTCCCCAAGGTCTCCCCGAGGGTGAATGGGACAGTGACTACCTGGGGATGACTGGATAGAATGCAAAATGAGGGACAGGGAACTTGAAACCAAGGATGTGGGTGAATTCCCCTCTCAGTGACTCCTTCCCTAAAAAGCCCATGGAAAAGCAGCTCCCCAAGTGCCAGGAAGTCTCCAGCTGAAGTGATTTCTGTTGGCCAGGAGCAGTCCTGGAGGAGGAACAGTCCTACTGTGGCCTGCGAAACGGGGTCAGCTATGTCTCCTAACCTGGTTTCCTAAGGAAATGAGGCAAATGTGGCTTGGCTGGCTCTCCATCTGTCTGTCAATACTCTTTGCGTCTGTTGGCTAAGTTCAGCTCCCTTTGGCAGAGGAGCAGAGGATGCAAACCTATTCATATGTTTCACAAAATATAGCTGGGTAAATAAAAAGAAACAAAATCCTGGTTCTGCCTAAGGGAATGGCTGCAGCCTGACCTCAGCCACAGTATTAGATATGGCAGAATCCCCACCTGCCTGAGCCAGAGGTACACAGGCTTGTAAGCTGTTTGTTTGCATCTGTGCGTTTTGGGTGTTATGACGGAGACATGGGTGCCCCTGGCGGATCAGCACGGCTTTGAGCAGTGCCTGGAGCACTGGGTGATGGAAGGACCTGCTTGCAAGTGCAGTCAGAACTCGACAGCGGGGAATATCTGAGAAAAGGGAGTTTCTTTAAGCTCTCTGAGGAATTTAACTGCTTAAATAAGTGCAGGCTGGGGGAGGAAGAGTCTCACCTCCGCCCCTTGTTCAGGTGTCTCTGCTGGACTGAGGAGGCTGTATGATCCCCTCCCCAGATCTGGGCTCTTGCTTGAGACATGGGCATCGAGGTTTAGCTCCTTCCAGGCAGATTTGAACACGCAAATCCTAGCCTGACATGAGTGCATGAATGGCAGCTTGGAACAGGGAGGTATTTGGGAGCTGGGTGCTCACAGCCAGCATGCTCCTGACCACTCTGGACGGGGGGCTCCCTTCCTCCTCTCGGAGCATCCCTTCATTGTGCGGGGCGTCATTAAATATTCATCGAGGCAGAGCTGAAGCTGCTCCCGTGCTGCTCCGAGCCCTCTCTCCCTGGGATGTCTGACATGAGATGTTGACAAAGTGATTAGAGCAGGGACTGAGCCCTGAGCTACCTGCTCCCGGTGGGCAGCCCTGGCCCCTCACCTGGAGGCTGAGTGTCCCAGAGGCCCCTTGCCCGCATCCAGCCAGCTCCCGTGGTGGAGAGCTAGGGAACCCCTGCCCTGCACTCGGAGATGTCACTGCAGAGCTTGGAGCTGCCACTTCAAATCCTTGCAGCCAGAGAAGATGAGACATCTCACATCCCCCTGAGCTGATAAATTAAAAAGCTGCTATTTCCCTTGTCACCGATGCACTGGAGCTGCTGGGAGAGTGTGAGCAGGGCCTGGGAGGTGAGCGAGGGAGGGGGTGCTTTGGGGGTCATCCTGGCACTGTAAGCTGTCCCCAGGTTTTCCTGGCAGTGTCACTGGAGGTGCTGTGTGGTGTTCACCAGTAAAAGCAGAGGAGACTGCAGGCTGCAGCCTACAGACTGTTCCCCCACCCCCGCCCCAAGCAAGGGTGAGATGGGATTTTCTGAGTGGATTTAAGCGTGTTCATGCTATTTTTACCTATCCTATCCCCTCCTCCCAGACAGGCTGGAGCTGGGACCCTACCAGCTCACTGCAGGCCCCCTAATCCCCGCCTCATCGCGATCTCTGCCATTGTCATTCCAGGCAAACTTGTGTCCAACCTGTTCTTAAAAATATCTTCCTTCACCCTGCCCAGGCAGTTTATTCTAGGCTTTGGTTCTCCTCACTGCTAAAAATGTGTTTCTAGAGTTTAGCTGACATTTCGGTGATTTCTGTTCTTCCTGCCATGGGCATGTTGTCGCCTTTATCCAGACTCTCAACAGCTAACCACCACAGCCTGGTGGAGGAGATGGCAGAGCTGGGTGCTGGGAAGGGGATGCCCACGGTGACATTTCCCATCTCCCTGCTGTGTGGTATTGCCAGTCAGTGATATCTCACCTCACTTCTGCCCTGTGCTCTGCACTGGGATGTCGTGTGCTTGGCTCTCACTGCTGACACAGGGAATTGCACCTTTTGGAGATCCATTGTGCCCCTTTGAGTGTTTTTGCTGTGCTTCCATTTTTCCCATGGGCAGAAAATCAATGAGAGCTGTGGGCTGCTCCCAGCTCTCTTTAATTGGAGCAATTTTTGCTGGGGCCAGTAGGATAGACAATCCCAGTCCCCCGTTGGGCAATTTGTGCAGGGCATGTGGGACTATGCTGTGACTAGGCATCCTCTTTTCCTAACCCCCCAGCGCTAAGCATCCAGCACACCCCATTCTCTCTGGAGATACCCCTCCTTTGCTCCCCCAGCCCCCCCTAACCACTCCCTCTCTCCCAGGAGGCAGACGGCGGAGGAGCGGGAAGCCGAGCGGCAGCAAGCGAACCGCATCCTCATGCAGCTGCAGCAGGAGGCCTTCCAAAAAACCATCAACCAGCCCATCCAAGCCGACCCCATCTGTGTCCACAACTCCTCTCTCTTCGCCCTCCAGAACCTCCAGCCTTGGTCTGATGATTCCACCAAGATCACTAGCGTCACCACTGTCGCCTCTGCTTGTGAATAAGGCTGGCACCCACCAATGGCACGTGCACCTTCTCCTGGCAGGGTTTTTCCCGGGGGGACACATGGTGTCCCTGGTGGGACACATAGTGTTCTGTTTCTCACCAGGGAAGGCTGGTACTCCGTGGTACTTTGACATGTCCATCCCACATGTCTGGCCGGGGAAACTCTCCATGAGGACCGAAAGGAAGGGAGGCTGCCCCAAACCCTCTTCCTGCCTGTGGGATTGCTGGAGCAGTGGTGGTGTCTTGCCTCCTGCTGACCCTTTTGTTCTCTTGAAAGTCTCTGTTGACTGTGAACTTTGCCAGGCAGAAGCCGAGCTCTTATGGACACAGTCGCCGGCATTCAGTCAGCTGAGGGAGAGAAAACTTCCTTTGGATTCTTCTGGCAGCAGTGCAAAACCTGGGGTCACCCTTATATATCTATCTACATATATATATAAAGTGTGTGTGTATATATATATGTACACTTTGGACTGATGGCTTGAAACAAAGGAGGAGGCTCCTCAGAAAGCACTTCTCTGCTGCGAGCCTCCTCGGATTGTCCACCCCCGAGACATTCGGGGATGCAACAAATGGAGGAAACAGCAGCAATTTCTGCTTACACCAGATGGGAAACCTTCAGATCTCACCTCGCCGTCTCTCCTCCTCTTTCTCATTAATTTTTTCTTGCAAGGTGGGAATAAGAGAAGGATCTGACAGACTCCTGAGGACGGTAAATATGATATCTCAGTTGTATGAAGAGCCCAAACTGTCCCCGGCTGCCACGGACTCTGCCCATCAGTGGGTATTTTAATAACAAGAAGATGCTGGTGGCAGTTTTCTGGGGTAATGCAGTTTCTTTCCGTGGATTATTTCCATATCTTCTGCAAAATGTTGTCCAATGTTTTATTTTACCTGTTTCCCTTTAGAAGGTAATTCATGAAGGCAAAAAATCGGTTTCACTCTCCACCGTTTAACTTAGTTGTTTCTTTAATTGTACCAAGGGAATGAGACACAATTAAACAAAGCACTTCTTGTAGCAAATGCCAGGAATATATATAGATATATATATATACACAGTATATATTTTTCAGTTACTTATAATCTAAAACAGCACTGCCAATTTAAGCAGCTAGTACAAACAAGAAATCAGAAAACCTATTTTGAGTGAGATTTTTAAAGGCATTCATTTGTTTGGGTTTTTTTTTAAGTTATGCACTTATAAAGTGTTTTATGTGTATTCATTTTATAAAGTGCTTGTGTAATTTATGTGGAAACGAAAATGAAAATAAAAAAAAAAGTCTCCAGGGTACTGAATAAATCATTTAAAGCCTTGCTCTTCCCTGTTTATTAGTTCCCCAAGAGGAGACAGTGTATCACAGCTAATGCTGAAGCCTCTGCCATTTGTTTAAAATGAAAATAGAGTTAAGAGTTTCCATTTGACTTTGCTCAGGTCTGCTTGGCTTTGGAAGCTCCAGAAGTAATTTGCTGTATTTTAATCCCCAATCCTGTAAACATTTTCAGGCTTCAACCCAGCAGAGAGGTTAGTACCTGCTCTAATTGCAGTCCTTTGAGGGGACTTGCTGGGGTGGCAGGAATCGTGAAGGGGTTCGGCCGTACATTCATGTTGATTAATTTCTTGAATGAGACCTGGGAGTGGGGTCTCGCCTGGGCTGGGGTGGTCTAGAGATATTTGTGTCTGAAACTTTATATAGAAAAGGGAATTTAAATATAAAGAAATGTGCAAGATTTCATTTTAGAGACAACCTTGCAGGGAATTATTCTAGGGACCTTGTTTTGGGGTCATGCTCAGCCTTGTTTGGTGTCACTGTCTCCAGCTAGCCAAGCCTTTTTCAGAGGAAAATCAAACCAGTGTGAAAACTCCTGTCGGCTTCCTCGAGGGAGCCTCCCAGCCTCGTGCCAGGGAAGCTGGGCTGACTTCAGCCTGGCATTTCCTTCCAGCACTGGGAATTGCCGGGCAAAGAATGTTGGAGGAGAGTCCTGCACAGAGTGGCTGGCCATGAGCTGCTGACAGGGACCCCCTGGCTGGGCCCTGGGGGCCAGGCTGCCTGTGGGACGTGAGGGGTGAAATACCGTGAGCCTTTGATACCCAGCATCTGACAGCCACTAGAAGCTGGGTCCTCTGGGCGTAGCACTGCTGGAGAGCTTGTCAAGGGAGTGTACAAACAGCCTGCTTTATCCAAAATCTGTGGTTGCAGGATTGAGCTGAAAATTTGTGGTGTTGCAAGGTTTTCCCATCCTGCAGTTCAACGCGTGAATGAACACAGAGAAACATCTGCAGCGATGGAGATGTTTCTTTCTGCCAAAAAAGAAAAGAAAAAAGCCGAGACAAAACACAGTAAAATAAGTAAACACAGAATGCACGCATTTCTGAGATAGATTTAAAAGATACCCCCCAAAACATGCTAAAATAAAATACCTTGTATTTCTTTCCAATATAAATTTCACAGAAGTCTTTTGTTTCAACTCTGTTTCATGCCACAGAGAGATTTTTAGGAGCTGATTAAGCTGATTATTTAATATGTGCCGAAATTTAGCTACGAAGATAGTGCTGGGCTTAGGGATTGCTCCTTCAGGAGACATGGCTGTGTACAAATCTTTAATAGCTTATAGTCTGTTGCAGTGTACTTTTTTGTTTTCAAGATTTCTGTGTGGAAAAAGCACCACCAATGAAATCATAATAATAAAAAATAGGATGATGGAGCTCACTGTTGATATTAAAAGTGTTTTCTATTTTATTATTATGACACATCAATATCTTAAAATTTAATTCCAAGACAGCCATTTTATAATATCCACATTATTCAGTTCATAATCCAAAACGTTCCCCAGCAAAGCTGACTGTATGATAATGCACATCCGAGGGCATGTGTTTAGATATAACATTTAGCTACACCTTGTTCTTGAAACCGTTGACTTTCTCCTTTTCTTATCAATCTTTCCTGTTAAAAAAAAAAGAAAAAATGAAAAAAGAAATCTTGATTTGAAATGACAACATAACCATGTAATGTTACATGTAACAAATGACATGGAACATTAGGCCCAGAAAAATTGTTGTCTGGTCTTTCTTGTCCCTGGAACAATTGCTTCTGGAAGGAGTTTCTCTTAAAAAAATTCTCCTGGATTCATTTCATAAATTGGTTTAGTGGTAGGAGGTGTTTTGGGTATCTGCATATGTGCTTCCAGTTATTAGTATGATGATCGGTACCTAGACAATAAAAGTTGCCTGAACCATGATGGAATTGAATCAGTAAGCAATGATATAAAACGATGACACATAATGATGTATTTTGTAGCCTGACATCACCCCAGCCACATCCTGGGGCTAATTTAATTTTTGCTATTATACCTGTTCGGGGACAGGAATAAAACTGCATTAAAATGCCTCAAAAGTCATTTCCCCTTACCTCTACCTCAAAATATAGTGAAACCCAAATGTGAAATGGGGGTTAGGATGAAATGTTTTTCCACTGTTAGCCCATATTTAGGAAATACAAACCGAGGCAGAGTGAACTTGTGCCAGAGGGGGAAAGTCTGTGTGATACCCACAGCTGAGGGTTCTCAGGCATGGCAGGAGAGCACACCGTGGTCGTGCACACCTCCATCGCCTGCAGTGCTGCCAGGGACCAAGAGCTATCAAACACCTTGGGTTGGCTATGGATGTGCTGAGCTTTTGAAGGCAAAATCCAGGGGGAGATAAAGCACCGATTTTGCACAAGGAAGCAGAGTATTAAACATCTGTGCGGAGCTGGAAGAGATGAAGCCCAGCTGGATGGGCTGCGGTTGTCTGGGTTTGGTCCCAGCTCGGCAAACTATGTGGCCAGGAGGGAGCCAGAGGTCTGGCCCCCATTTAGCCAATTAGTTAAGCACATGAGTCATCCAAAGGAGGATCAGTTGGTTTATCTCTGTGGAGGGATCGGCCCAGGGAAAGGCTGAAGAGTCTTTGCTGGAGCCTTCTGCTTTGAAGGGAGGCTGCAGTTGTGCTTTGTCCTGGGAACAGGCCAGCTCATTTGGCCCCTTGCAGTACGTGCATGCCCCAGTTTCTGTGCGAGTGTTTGTAAAATCCCGCATGCAGCTTCTCTTGGGCTGCATTATCCCATTTATGGGGCATTTGTTGTCTATTTAACGCTGTTTTTCCTGAAGCAGCATCTGTGAGAGTCACCTCCAATATGTGGCATTTGCTGGAGGAAGATCCAGGCAAGTGTACGTGCCCTGTAAGAGGTTTGTTTAATTGAAAATAGAAGGAGGCGCTGACCCCGAGAACACCCGTATGTAGGATCATTTTCATTACCTCACCAGGAGTGCAGATTAGTATTTTTGGATACACTCCTAGTTAACCAACTCAACCAAAAAAAAAAAAAAAAAAAAAAAAAAATTCCAGAGAAGGGGGATGATGCCAAGCCAGTAGGAATGCTTCTTTTGAGGGGCTTTCAACTGGACCCCAAGCTGCAAACATTGCCTGCCTAAAAAAAAAAAAAAAAAAAAAAAAAATGCTGAGAAGTGGGGCTGCTGACGTGGCAGAGGGCCAGGGGGAGCCCAGCCCTGCAGAGGCAGCCCCCTCCTTACCGCTGAGGACAGCTTCCACGCAGCCGTGGGCTGGACGGGGCAGAAAACGCAAGCTGATTTACTGACAAAACTGAAAACGGCTTTGCTGAAAACTGTTTGGGTTACGGGAAAAAGCCGGCCCTGCCTTGGGTTCTGGGACAGCTGGAACTTTTTGAATTAATCTTT
>NW_010427079.1:2493-3154 GCF_000710305.1 Buceros rhinoceros silvestris | reverse complement strand
ATTTTTTGAATTAATTTTTTTTTTTTTTTTTTTTTTTCTGCCAGGAACACACTGGCTGAGTGATGCTGATTTCTTTGTGCAACAGTGAGCTTTGATGGCTGCTGATTTGAAAAACGTTTGTGAAATAAGATTTGGAGTTATCAAAATATCTCAGGTGGAAATTTTCTAAATTAAAGATTCTCGATTTGTGAAGAAAAAAGAGGATTTTTTTTTTAAAAATGTTGTTTAACGAATATCAAGAAAAGCATGCAAAGCTATAGATTATCACATCAAGCTTCTGCTAGAGTCAAACCCTCCAGATTGTCTTCATTTTGCAGATGTTTTGTTTGCAAAGTTAGCTGGGAATTTGATGTTTTTATTATTGTTGTCATTATTATTTTTGCCTTTGTTAAAGTATGAAATTCCTGTTTGATATGTCAGTGCTTGTGCAGCACTAGGATGGAGGTTCTTAGCCCCTGTTCCTTTCAATTTATGAGAAGCTCCTTGTTATTTTGGTAGTTTTGAATGTATTCTACACATTTATTTAAGTCAAACTTAAAACTGTATTCAAAAAGAATTTTTTTCCAAAGATACTGAAAAAAAAATCTAGATTTTTCCAAGTCTAGAAATTAATTTTTTGCTTCCTTATTTTATTTTCTTTTTTTCCCTTTTTTTCTTTTTT
>NW_010427079.1:0-2397 GCF_000710305.1 Buceros rhinoceros silvestris | reverse complement strand
TTTTTCCCTTTTTTTTTTTTTTTTTTTTTTTTTTCCCCAGCTAGCTGTGGTAAGAGTAGGGCTGACTGTGGCAGCTCTTAGCTGTGTTACTCCTGATTACCCACCAAACCTCCAGCCAAAAGTCCGCGCTGAAGGTGTGTGATCCCCTGCTGCGGAGAGCTGCAAACCCCTGCCCTGCGCTTCCTTGGGGCTGGAAATTCTGTGCTTACCCTCAGCTCAGCTGCCCTTTGCCTTTCTGCTTCTGGAGCAAAAGTAAAATGAGCAGAAATAGATGGGGAGTCCCTGCTCTAGTTTTTGAGCAGGAATGAGCAAGGCTTGAGAAAACTCGTTTTCTCGTTGCCTGCAAAGAATGTAAACCCACTGGTCTGAGAGCTGCAGTTAACTGTCTGTCTAAAAATGTCTGCCTAAAAATAACAAAGCAGCGATTAAAAAATATCAATCAATATATACTTTTTTAAAACTACAGTTGGGAAGCGGTACAGAGATGAGAGTAGACGAAAACATGGAGAAAAGCTCCATTTCCCAGGGACTTTCCTGTGTCACCAAGAGGAATTCTTTGGAAAGTTGTTTTGTTTAGTGATCGGTCCTGCTGTTGATGCTTGGCTTTTGGGCAACGTGTCAGGACTGGCCAGACTCTTTCTCTCTGGGTTTTCATTTAGAAAGCATTTGGTTTGTGATGCCAGTATCCAGCGGGAGCAAGACCAAGCCTGGGCTATCAGGTATGTTGGACATAAACGTGCTGAAAGGCAGGGCTTGATGCCAAGATCTCCCCATGTAAAGCGGCAACGGGGAAAAAAGAGTTATGGGTGGAGAAGGGGCTTGCTCAGAGTCATTGTGAGGAAGTGAGCACAAGTGCACTGAGTTCTGCCCGGGCCTCTGCACAACTCCCCCTCTCCAAGGGTGAGAGCCTCCCCAGCTGATCTGGCTGTTTTCACAGGAGAGCCCCAAGAGCATGAGTGAGAAGAGGGGTTCTCTGAGGCCAGGCTGGAGGAGAAAAGGGCAAATGCTAGCAGGTCCCTGGGAGCCATGAGGTACCAGAAGGATGCTTTTTTGAGACTTGCAGAAAAAAGGCACAAAGTCTCTGCAAGCCCGTGGAGTGTGGGGGTGAGCGGTGGGGGGCGCCCGGCCTTGGGGGCCTGGTCCAGCAGAAACCTATGTTGGGCATATGAGGGCTGTCCCCCAGCAGGGACTATAACCCATCACTTTGTCCCCACTGCAGGTGGCATGTACTGGAGGGGCTTGTAGGGTATGGAGCTGTCACATCATGAGGCTGTTGCTGAAATGTAGGTCCCAGCTACTGCATACCCTAGTGACATGGGTGTGGAACACAGTGGTAGGTGCTGGGCCATATCCAGGGCACTGCCCTCCTTCCAGGATTAAGCTCCGGGAAGTTTTATACACACTTACGACACTGTTGGGTTTCAGCCACTCTCAGGCTGTGCTCTCCTACTGTTGGAGGGACTCCTGCAACCACACAGGAATGTGCCCTAGGTGCTCTGCCCACCAACATGGCTGCTTGCAGATAGCAAGGTATCTGTGGGGGGAGCATTCCCCACCACCTCCTGTCCTTGCAGAAGCGCTTGAAGAGGTCTGGCTTTCATTTTGGGATGGAGTGAAAGCAAATGTTGAAACCTTATCAGTTGTTACGACAGGTCTGAAACCTGCCTTGGCCATGGCTTACTCCTCCATGTTCAGGGGCAGGAGGTGGGATGCAGAATGGAGCATGCTCTCTGGGGGGCAAGGCAAGAGAACTGTGCTGGTGGACTCACGATCTTTCGCACACTGTCTCCCTCTAGGCCTGATCCTGTGAGGATCTGGGTGTACATATACCTTACCAGCAGAGCAGCGATGCACACCATGTGCAGAAGCAAGACTTGTAGCAGGTGAGGGAGTGCAGAGCCCTGAATTTGGACCACAAGGTTCGCGTGTGTGTGCAGCCCCCAGGGAAACACACTGCAGCCACAGCAGAGAGACCCCAGGGACAGGCAAAGGAACACCTGTATCGTTATCCAGTGGAAAGAGTTTCCTCAGAGAGCTTGCAGCCACTGCCAAAAGAGGCAAGGAGCGAGGAACCAGGAGTGATGTCCTGCTGCGGAATGTCTCCTGTGTTTCAGTAGCAGGTTTTTCTCCCTTTCGTGCAGACAAGCGGGAATAGTGTGAGGTAGGTCCTGGCTCCATCCCTGCTCACCTTCCTGGAGGAAAATCCAACTATGCCTGATAGCTCAGCCCAAATTGGTCCTGGTGGGAGGGGAAGTGGAGACTCTCCACACAAGATAGCATGATGGGGACTGGGTGAGTATTGCCTGGCAGTGCTACAGATGCTGCCTTGCATGGCTCTGACGCCACGGTCCTTCTTTTCTCCCTTGTGCCTGCCACCTCACCCCACCCCCCGCCTTC
>NW_010427078.1:406-1738 GCF_000710305.1 Buceros rhinoceros silvestris | reverse complement strand
GGGGTGTGGTGCACCTGGAGGGAAAACAAACCCCCCAGGGGTAAGCGACCGGCTGCTGCCAGCCCCAGGGAGCTGCCCCCTGGACGGCACCGTCCCAGCAGCGCCCCGTCCCGGCACTGCTGACCTTCTCCCCCTGGAGCTCGATGGCCAGCACTCCCGCCTGGAAGTACGCGTGCATGGCCGAGTCAAAGAAGTACTCAGAGAAGGCGACGTAGACCATGCGCTCGGTCTCCTTGATCACCGGCTCCACCGCGTGGTTCTCCAGCTCCTGGCTCTCTCCTGCCCAGGGGAAGAACATGCCCTGGTCCGGGAACAGGAGATGTTTCTGCAGCTGTCGCACAGCCCGCCCTGCTTGCTCTGTGGCACCCAGCATGCGAGCTGGCACCGCCGCTCCCAGGGGACCGGGAGGGTTCAGCCTTCACCTTGAAGTCGAGGTCGAGGGTGTCCGTGGAGACGGCTGGGTCCCGCAGGAGGGAGTAGTCAATCCCGATGTGCTCATCCACATAGTTTCTCACTGTTGGGGAAGCGGAGCTGTGGTGCTGAGGCCTGTGGGCTGCCCGGCTGGCCCAGGCCCGGCTCTGCCCTCCCTGCGGCAAGTGGGGTCTGTCCCCCTCCCCCAGAACAACACCCACCAGGCACTGTGTCCAGCAGGGAGTTCAGCAGCACCAGGCTGGCATGCTCCAGGGACGGGCAGATCTGGAAGGGAAGGGGCTGGACTATGGGAGGAACCGCTCCCAGGTTCGGGTGAGGACCCAGGCCCTCCTCCAGCCTCCCTGGGGTCACCCCCTCCTGCTGCGGGGCAGGACAAGGCCAGGCTCTGCTGCCTGACTCAGCCCGGCCGTACCTGCTGGCTGAGGAGGAATCGCATCCCGGAGATGACAAAGGTGCTCAGGAACTGGTAGACCTTCCTGCAGGACACAAGAGCAGTTCTGCGGCTGCCTGCACTCCCCTGTGTCTCCAGCCCTGTCCCTCTGTCCCCGTGCAAGCACCCAGCCTGAGCTGGGGTGGTCCTGAGGGTGCAGAAAGGGGGTCGGGTGGAGGGACGGGGCAGCTGCAGCGTGGCCGGTTGTACCTGAGTGTGCCGGAGAAGCCCACATGCATCCTGGCGATGGAGGCATTGCAGGTCACGTTAGAGATCTTCAGGCGCCCGGCCTTATCCTTGGCCAGCTGCAGCACAGTGTGGATGTGGACGCCATCCGCAGAGGCGTTGATGGACCCGATGTCGTAGCTGGAAGCGAGGAGCGCGGATGAGCGGAGCACACAGTCCCTGCCAGGCAGCTGTGGCACCCAGTGGGCACAGCTAAGCTGCGGTGGTGGCTCGGCCGGGGGTTG
>NW_010427078.1:0-352 GCF_000710305.1 Buceros rhinoceros silvestris | reverse complement strand
GGAAGCGGTGGCACCCAGTGGGCACAGCTAAGCTGCGGTGGTGGCTCGGCCGGGGGTTGGCAGGTGCCCAGGGAGTGGGAGGCAGCTCACAAGAACCAGTAGAGCAGCTGCCTGCGGAAGCGCAGGCTGATGGAGGCATTGCTGATGTTGAAGGCAAGGTGCTGCTGAGGCTGGAAGTGCAGCTCAGAAAACGGCAGCTGCAGGTCTGTCACCTTGACCCTGCAGGGGACAGGATGGAGATGGTGGCATGGACAGATGGATGCGGGCAGCCGCGTGCTCGGGCAGCACTCACTGGCTGATGTTGTAGTGGAACTGCCCCTCCTGGCCGTGCAGGTCCGACACTGTCATGTTC
>NW_010427077.1:8767-24296 GCF_000710305.1 Buceros rhinoceros silvestris | reverse complement strand
CACCCCGAGGGCACCCCCTCCCCGGGGCCAGACCCGTCACCTCCTCCGCCGGGCAGCTAGTGACTCAGACCCGCTCCCTCTTGGGGAACAGATCCATGTGTAATCCTTGCTGGGGCGGTGGGCACCCCTGCTTATCGTCGAGACACGATTTTTTTATTAAACACCCTCTTTAAGGAAAATCCGTGTTTTAAAAAATGTGTATAAACCCCCCTGAGCCCTGATAGCAGCTGTGTTGGCTGGCACAAAAGGAGCTGATTCTCCTTTGCCGTGCTTGGCGGTTCAGAGTGAGGAATCAGGGGTGGCAAAGAGGAGTGTTCAGACACGGTCCCAGGAAAATCCGTGTTTTAAAAAATGTGTATAAACCCCCCTGAGCCCTGATAGCAGCTGTGTTGGCTGGCACAAAAGGAGCTGATTCTCCTTTGCCGTGCTTGGCGGTTCAGAGTGAGGAATCAGGGGTGGCAAAGAGGAGTGTTCAGACATGGTCCCCGTCTGGTGTGGAGGGGAGAAGAGGCATGGTTGAAAATGGGGAAATCTCACACAGATTCGCCCCTGCCTAGCAGAACCTGAGAATTAAAACTCATTGAGCTTGTGTGTAGGAGAAGATGTGGTGGCTGGGATGTGAGGCTCTGAGGATGCACACCCGTCTGCCCTGGCACCTGAGATCACTGAGTTTTCTGAAGGACCCCCCTGCTGCAGGGGTGTGATTGATCTCTGACTTTGCCCGTGCCTTAAATACACACACACACACACACACAGAGAAAATGCCACACCATGAGAGAGGCTCAGTAGTATGGTGATATTTGGTGACTAAAATAGTTATACTGCACTTAGCAAGAATTTTTACTTAAAATACAGTGTCAGTCCTTGTTCCCAGGTGTTACTTACGCCTGTAGATAGCCAAAGCAACTACAGCGTAAGATACTCAAAAGCACACAGGCTCCAAATCTGTAAAGACACTTGGGCAGCTTAGTCCAGCCACCCCTTACCAGACTTGCTGCTCGAGTCTGTCAGTGCCTTCCGCTGCCAAAGCCGACAGACCATGCCCACCACCAGCAGGATGCTCAGGCTGGTGCTGACCTGCTCCTCACATGCAGTCTAGCAGCAGGGTCTGTCTTTCTCCAAAGGCGCGTGTCTGACTGGCACTGCTCCCTTACCATTTGCTCCAGAAGGAGCCTGCCCAGCTGAGGTGCTGCTCCAATGCTGAGATGCTACGGAGAACATTTCAGGGCAGCATCTCCCAATTTACACAGTCTAACTTTGTGCTTTGTTTCCCCTTGTTTTTCTACTTGCTCCTATTTTTTTGCTTGGTTGCTTATTTCAAAGGAAGTATTACGTCATGGTCCAGCGATGATATAACGGTGCAGTATTAGAGGTTGCTATTTTCTGAAACAACATGCAGTTCTTTTTGACCATTTCAGTGGATTTTGACTGAGGGGTGAACAGTGGGTGGTGGAGCAAAGCTGCCTGACAAAGCTGTGGCGGTTACTGTGATACAAAAACTTTGATATGTAACCATGGCATTGCTGTCTTCTCTTTGCCTTTACCCTTACCAGTTTTGTGTGCTACAGATTGTGCTCTGCCACCTGAACATTTTGACAGGCCATCACAATTTTGAAAGCTTTGCCAAGCAGCATGCTAAGCTGCTGTAAAATTCTCTTATTAATAGAAGTATCTTTTTTTATCAGATACAGCAGCAAAGCCTTCCTTAATATGACTGGGGATAGAACTTCTTGTGTCACTGGAAAGCCACTTATCAGATCAGTACATAAATGAAGAAGCCTGTATTTTTAAATGTATTATCATATGTAGCTAATTAAAAGAGTTGTTTTAAAACAATTCAAATCAATGAATTGCACTTGGTTCTGGTTTCTGTTAATAAAAGCAGAGGATATTTATTTAGAAGGCATTCTCATCAATAGGAAGTCATCAGCACTGAAAGGTATTATTTCCTAAATCTATCTTGATTCAAATGCATGACTCAGTGTCCTGAGCCTTGGCCTAAGGAAGTATTTAATTTCTTATGTATTTTAATTATTACCTTCTTGTTAAATATTTAATAGATTGTAGAGTAAAATACACTACAGTCTTTTATAATCTGCAAGTGAGATACCTGTAAGCATTTTGTACCCACTGAATGGTGCAGTAATAGTAGTGAAAAAAAGATACATCTTGATTAACTATATTTGCAGTGGAAAGAGTTCTGATTAACCCACAAACTGCATTTTTGTGCAACATATTTTAATACTGCAAACTGAAAAGGCTGAGTCTGCTTACATAGAAACATAATTTAAAAAATATTGCAGACTATGAAAAAAATTTCCAGGTAGAAAAACTCAAGTCTTCCATTTACCAGGAAAAAAAAAATAATATAATTCTTTCTATCCTTGCATTTGTACTGCTCCAGAATCTTTCATCCAAAACCTGAATTTTGTTACCAGCAGATTCCTGTCAATGCGCAAAAAAGCAGTAGCCTTTAAACTGCAATCCTCTTTGTGCCATGAGTTACTCGGTCTGAATCCTGGCAGGCTGCAGCCTTCCAGTACTTCAACCCAGAACTGCGTTTCATTTTAGACTATGCCTTTTCATTAAGAGCATCAGTGTAGTTTTGCGCTTCCTGATACATGGCTAAGATAAGCTGGATGGGCATAACTGTAATCCTCCTAGTCATATACTAGATAACAACAAAAACCCACCCTTTTAATAAAAATGTGTATTTGCATTAAGCGCAAACTCAAGCTTATACCAAGACATTTTGTGCTGAGATATGTTCAGATTTTGACAAAGCAAGTGCTCCAAGCTTGAATCTCAGTTTATAGTAGGTTTACATAGCTTATCATGGTCATCTTTATGCAAGAACTCACTGAAATGCACGTGAGCAGGAGAAAAAATACATCTTTCTCTGTTGTATCAGGTTTTGTTTTGCTTAACTGCCTGATTAAATCAATGTTACACTGTTTCAGGAACAAAGCACGTCTTCATTAAATGAATAGCTTGGAGGATGTTTTGGGTGCTGTAATTAGCTTCTTTGAAATATTTATGTTCTTCCTAATGTTGCTTGAATAAATGTTAATTATGGCTGATGGAAAGGGAATCAAACAGCTGAGTATGCGAAAACGTCATCTTTTCCATCTTCAGCCAAGGCAAGGTCAGGGGGTACGTCACTGAATCCACTCACTTGCTGTGTACGCACACACACAGCCCGTGAATAGGTCAATGCATACTGTTGTTTCTATTATCTTAATAAAAATTATGAGAAATTATTCCCCTACATCTGAACGTAAGCTAAGAGAGCCTTTATACGTGCTGCACTTTGTTCACCAATGTATTCCAAGTTTACTGGAGACTGCTCGAAATGGGTCAGTGTGGGCAAGCATGATGATGTCTCTCACGACTTCAGATGGGTCCATTAACATCTTTCCTCCTTCTGTGCAACGAACAAGTTGTGTACAAGGATTTTCTTCTTACTTGTTTCCATTCTAGAGAATTAAACTTTCTGGAGACAGGTTGCAATAATTAATTATGCCTGATCACATATCACACTTCTTTGAGGTATTCACTCCATGTCATCATCATCATCATGGCTTGGCTTCGTGAACGAAGATCTGGGAAGGGCTTTTCTCACGCTCACTGCAAGCGATGAGTGCACCCTTCGGCCCTGCGCGGTGGATTTTTTAGGTGAGGCGCAGCGTGCGCGGAACTGGCTCCACCCTTTACACCTGAGGTTCATCTGCCAGGGCCCAGCGAGCTTGGACGGTGACAGCGAAGTCCTCGGGTCATAGGTTTGGTTAGAGTATCCTTCTCTTAGATGGAGCCTTACAAGGCTAAACGAGCTCCACCTGCCCGAGTTTGGAGTCAGAGTTGTCCTTCTCCTAGGATGGTTGCCCGAAGGCTGGTGAGCCCATCCTGCCCATGGACACACTTTGTCTGACCCTTCAGTTGAGACCTGTCTGGCCTGGGAGACCCCACTGGAGGCACATGCCACCACCAGCACAGCTCTCAACCTCACAAGGGCACGCAAGCTCCTTCCCCACGGCAAGGGGGTGCCCGAGAAAGAGTCGCTGCTCTACCTCCGGACATCACAGACCCGGGCACAGGGTGGCCAGGGGAGTCCTGGAGGATTCACTCCATGTATTACTAACTAATAATGCGTAGAAATCTTGTACCAGAACAGAAGAATATTCACAAGGAAAAGTCACTGGAGACTCAGTTCAAGAATCATCATCTCTGAATGGCTTTTATTGGAATGTTGACTTAACACAAAAAGATGCTCGCTCAGTAGAAGTCTTTAGGGATATCTCCCTACAAACAACAAAACCCAAGCTGAATATGGCATGATAGGCCCTCTATTTTCTAAGAATATTATTTCTTTTTTTATCTAAGATAATGCCTCAGTTCTTCCTTTATGAATAAATAAAATTTAAATGACCTTAGGATCCTCCAATGTGCTACTGAGGGGAACTTGCCTGGACGACTGGAAATGGATAGAGAAACCCCATCCCCTGGGGTAAGAGACACTTCACTAGGAAACAGCAATGAGACTGATTGCTCCACTTTCCATTAGACATCCTTTGCCTAGTCCAGGCTATTTAATCTGCATCCTTGGCGTAACCAGATTCTGCAAGAAAAACACCTAGCAGAAATGTCTGATTTTTATGGATTTGCATCTGCTTTAGAAGTGTAACTCATCTCAGATGATAAATCTTTCCCACACATTCTCCAGTTTTCCCAACAACATTCCTTATTTAATCTGTACAGAACATGGGACTGGAAAAAAAAATGGTTTGTTTGTGAAGCCCTGACAATTGTACCAAAAAGTGTAAATTTCTGTTCAAAGGAAAGCAAAAATCATCTACTCTCACTACTATGTAAGAAGTGTGGTCACATACATTGTTTGGAAAAGACTAATCTTCAAGATACTTCCATCTTGTTTTTCTCTAATACATCAATGGGTGCGATGATTAGCTTTTTTAGATTTTGAGCACCCTGACAATTATTTACACATAATTAATAAAATAATGAAACTTCAATATCGCTTTCAGAATATCAATATCAATAAGCGATATTTCAATATTGCTTTTTTTAAAGTAAAAAAAACCTTAAGGAAGAAAGAAAAGTGAAAGTGGATGAGTAGTGACACTCAGAAAATGTCATCCTGCCTTCCACGTGGCTATGAGGCGAGTTGGTTTTACAATAGGGTAATTTCTCTTTTGAAGAGAGACAAACCTTTTGACTCTGCAGTGGTTAGTCTAATTTATTCACAACCTCTACATAAATCCAGCAGGAAGGAGGGCATCTCGAAAATTTTGCTTATAAAACTCCGATATATTTTGCCAAAAGTTCTGAACTTCTATTGGCTTCCGAAAAAAATACAATCCAGGGCTGAATTTGGTATTTTGTCTAAACTCTGATATTTCACTATGGGTTTCCTCCTGGCTTTCTCCTGAGGTACTACTAATTCCAGCTGCAGGAAATTTCTTTGCATAGATACCACATGCAAGCATTTGCTTGGAAGTCTGAAGGACAAGACCTTAGGGAAAAAATTTGGAAAAAGGGACTAAAACCCGCTGAGCCTCTTCCAGTCTGAATCATTCAGAGATTCTGTCTGAAGTGTTAAGCAATGGGATCCCAGCAGTATGGCCTGTTTATCTGTTCACTGTCCTCAGCAGTCTAGAGCACTCATACATTTCAATTTTTCTTAGGAATCGTATTTATTAATAGAGCAGGCAACAGAAGAATGATTAATAGTTTTTGTTATGTCAAAAAAATCGTTAACAAAATCAGTTCTAGCAATCCCTTCATTTTTCTCCCACCATCACGAGGCTGCTCTTGTGAGTTAATGAGCAAGGCAGCTTACTTAACAGGATTTTATTTCTGGTCAGAGTCTGCAACTATTTTTCTATATACCAGCCACCGAATGCAGAAAAATGCCAAGAACCATCAGCAGAATCTTTGTCCTCCGGATGTCAAAATTCAAGAAATTTCTCTTTGCTTAGTTTTAGGTTTTTGGAGTCTATGATAATGCTTGCTGTAATTCTGAAGTTTATTAAAGAATACAGTTTTCTCTGAAAAGTTAGATTTTGGAAGGCAAATTCTTCTATTCACTTCTCTTGAGATCAACTGCACTGCAGTCAGAAGCCTACATGGCAATGTTTTGAAAAGTAAGTGGAGTGTTTTGTAATATGTCTTACCTGTCTAATCCCAGACAGCATGATCAGCCACATGAACTTTTCAATGGCTTTACAGTAATAACCTGCAGCTTAGAAATACTAAAACCTTTATACACACCTTATTTTTTATTGTCCTAAAATCAGAGCAGTTTTCTGTGCAGACTGCTCAAATACGTAACTGATGATCAACCCAGTACCCCTTGCCCACCCTTTCAGATTTCGACCTTCAGACTGTCACCAACTTCACTATCAGATCTGCTTCAATTCTGCAAAATGCTGTGTATTCATGATTGCTTGGAAATTGAACAAGCTGATCCCTGCAATTTCTTCCAGTCCTCTATGTTCCTGGCATCCTCCTGCCAGGAACACTTGTCTTTAAAGATTCAAGACTTGCGAGCCTAATTCCACGTCAAATGCCATGCAAGCTTAGAGCTCAGCCCCAAGTGTTACCCAAAACAGTGATACACTGGGAAGCCATGAATTTACAAAGACTCCAAAATTTACGAGTAGTCTTTGGATAGAAACAGAAGCTACACGGAGTGGTTTGAGGCAGCCCTCTAAGCTGATTTGTTCACTTACAGTGTTCCCTGGACTTGGTATTTGAGGCATTTGACTTCAAAATTGCTCTAATTTATGGCAAGGTTCTTGGGTCAGGTATTATTCTTTCATTACATATCTATGTCTGGCAAGCACAGCATAGTAGAAACCCCATCTTAACCCTTAGTTACTGCTTTCTTTGCTATTTCTATTTCTATTTCTATTTCTATTTCTATTTCTATTTCTATTTCTATTTTTACTATTTCTTTAGGTTATATATTACATGGCACAGATTGAGAAGGTGCAGTAATAAACTTTTAATTGATTCAATCTTCTTTCATTCTGGACAACAGAATCCCAACCACCTCTAGACACCCCATACTTGTTAACACTGAGAAGCTGTAGCCTTATTGCTGAATCTTCTCAATAGCATCTGACCACTGTGACTGGCTGGGCTCGCTAAACTTTTAATTGATTCAATCTTCTTTCATTCTGGACAACAGAATCCCAACCACCTCTAGACACCCCATACTTGTTAACACTGAGAAGCTGTAGCCTTATTGCTGAATCTTCTCAATAGCATCTGACCACTGTGACTGGCTGGACTAGCAGAGCTGCTAGATTAACTCCTTACGGAAGTTCTTATATTTTGCAATACAAGTGACACTTTCTTTACATAATTAGCTAATATTTTGGCATCTGCAAGAAAACACATGCAGGTTTCTGTACCTAAGTACTTACTGTGTATGAGTAGTAAGAACAACTCTACAGAGCAAACATCCAAATGAAAGTGGATGTTAAAAATCCTCTTATTAAAAATCCATCTGCTTCCAGTAAGTGCTGGGTCACGCAGGTTACTCCTGGGAAAACAGAAGGTGACTTTCCTTATGAAAAATGCTACTTAGTGGGAAGAAACGTTTACAAATGCTGAGTAATACAGGCTGTTACTACTACGACGAGTGACAGGTTTCCCTATAACTGCGAATAAACCCAAACTTCACTGCTGTTGCTCTCTACAACTCAAGTGACAGCCCCAGACTGTTATTTGTTATTCTTGTTATGGAAGAGAGCCCATAAGAGCTACGAGAAAGGACACAAGCTTAAAGGTATTGGTTTTCATGCAAATACTCAGTTTAAAAAAAATTAGTTCTTGCCTAGAAGGTTTTAGAATGCAGTTTGAGTTAGGAGCACAGAACCATGTTTTTGCAGGAATATGTAGTTAGATGAGTAGTTTTATTTTAAAGAAAGTGTTTTACTGATATCATTTAATAAGTGATGTATGAGTGGAACATACTTGCACTGAAGACTCTTGGCTGGATTTGGAATAATAGTTAAAACTTTCTATTCTTAAAGCTGTGGCAAAATTGATTATTCCGGTACAGAAATAAATATTTTTTTACATGAGTGATAAGAAAATCAAGGAAAAGCAGGTGTTGTTAACTTCATACCTTGCCAAAATGAAACAAAATCAATAAGAGGCAGATGGAAAAAAGACAAAATTGTTTGGAAAGTATTTTAATTTTCTGACTTTTAGACACTTTGTATGAACAACTGTGAGTAAAAGTACAAAAGTGGCTTACTGGTTTGTTTTTTGTGAGCATAATGTAGCTGTATGTATGTGTACATAATAAACAGACACAGACACACACACACACAAGAAGGAAATCCTTTAATACGCCTTTCGTACTCTCACACCTCCCATTATTTTCTTCTAATTTAGTTAGGCAAAGAGAAGCCTAGCCAGTTGAAATATATCTTATGGGGACAGTAGAGAAATTTATAATTATTTTATCATTTCCTTTTCATCACATCAAATAAAATGGAAGTTGTGCATACATCTCTGGTTCAGAACATCCACACGCTTGCAGGAATCATGCTGTAGAAGAGGAACAGTGTCAGTAACATCGTCCAGTTTGCATTCATGCCCTCGTGGTTGCTGTGCAGGTGGGTCACAGCGGGTCACAGTGCAAGCGTACGTTCAGCCAAGTAAGAGTGATGCAATGCGCCAGGTTCCAGCTTTTTCAGTCAGCTCTATTAGTTTGCCAGGCTGAGTCCAGTTTGGCGAGATGCTGTCTGCCACTGGCTTTGCTTCTCAGATGTGTAACCAGCTCATGAAAATCACATCTGTCGGTGCTCCACTGATGGATGTTGCCCACGTTCTGTACTTAAGACATCCTCCTTTCTATTTAAATAAATGGCGGAAGTTGCTGCTGGTTAGTTCATAGAAAGTTGAAGCCGGGATGGGTGGAAGCAGTTGGAGAGACTCATGGCAGGTTAATCAAGGCTCCAGGCAGCAGTTTTCCAGCTAAAGCTCAGCCCAGGTAGAGGACTGGATTTGAGGTTACAAAGAGCTCCATGCTATCACCTAAAAGTCAAGACCTGCTATATGGCTAAGGAATGAAGCAGCATAAAGCTTATAAACATACTTTAATAGGTTAAAAATTACCAAAAATGACAGCCAGGGGAAAGGCACCCTTTTATCTCTTTATTTTTTTTTTTTAAATACCCTTAGAAATTCAGGACAAAAAAAGTTTCAGCTGTCAGGAAGAGCATGACAGTATCACATCCTTCAGCAAAAAACCCCAACCCGATCTCTAATAATGATATTTTCCTTCCTAAATTCTTTGACTTCTGATTTTATATTGCTGTCTTATCAGACAAAAGAATTCCTTAAAAACACATACAATACATGTAAAAAAAAAACAGTTTTAATGATGACATGAGATTTGTTGAAAGTTATTTGTTTCTGTCAGTGAATATCAGAAATAAAGACAGCAGAAAGCAAGGATGTCAGAACGACTCAAATCAGACCATGACACTGGGAGCTCCAAGACAAAATAACAAATTGATTTAGGCAGTGCGTGCTTTGAAATACAGACTTATTTCTTTTCAAAGGAGCTGACAGGAACCTATCAAAAGAAAAATTATCTATCTAAAGCACAGCAGCTAAAAGGGAAGCAGGCAACAGTTCATAATACTAGATAATATACTATACAATAGGCTATAATATATACTAGGTCAAATTGCGTCTATTCTTGAAAAGACACAATGAAAGTCTCAGCAAGGATTAATTAACAATTATTACTAGATCTTAGGCTGTGACAGGGTTTAAAAGGGCCACAGCACAATTCTCTCTCCAGGAGATGGTTTACTGCTTCTGCATAATTGGCATAAAGGGTAGATGTAAAGGTTAGCTTCAGACTTGCCCCACGCTGAGCATGATTTTGCAGAAGAATGTGATGTAATCTTTCTCAGGTGGAGAGTGACTGCAAAGTACTGCTAAATCAAAATGGAAACCCTATGCCATTTTTCTGCAACAAAAAATTGGGACAGAAAACAACTTTTTGAACCAGGCCCAGTCTACTTTTAGATTACTGTGCTATGGTGTTACATTCTGGAGACACCAGCTTTAAAAGCACGTACATTTGAGATGGAAGTCCTCAGTGTTGCTATCCTGAGTAACAACCACTCATAAAAATTTGTCAGGAAAGTTGAAACTAACCTACGCAGTCTGAAGTCTATTCGTACTCACTAAGGAACAAAAAATCTCTTTACGACAATTTTTGACACAGCATTGTTTAAGGTTAAAAGGAAGCAAAGTTTGTCTCAGTTTGAATCACCGTGCAAATTAACAGGATGCTTGAAAGCAGAGGTTCAAATAATGACAGGACTCAGTGACATATAATCATGTTTCGTTTGTCCTTTCTGGGCAATCTTGTAATAACGCAGAGAACATGCACAGCCATCAGCCCCATCAGGAGTGACCACGAGTGGACACTTCCGAGCTTTGCTTTTGCTGGGCTTGTTTTCACTCGTGGCAGATTTTCACTGACAGATCAGCTGAATCTAGTTACTTCGAGGAGTCATGCTTCAGGACATGAACACCTTGAAATGTCACGACCTTTCCATGACATGAAAAAATGTCACCAAAGAAAAGGCAATAAGAGCGAAAGAAAGAGACTAAGAATCACAACTAGTTAAAATATATTTATTGCACTATAATATAATAGACTTCTTAATGGAAATACAATTTCCACTTGAATAGTTGAGTTTCTAAGAAGACAGACATAGAGTACGCTCTCTGGTATTTTCAGACGGGCAGTCTCTGGTGAAAGAGCATCTGCTGCTCTGTTTCTCTGGCTTGACACAGGTGAAGCAGCAAAGTAATGGAGCTACACTATCTTTAAACTGATATAACAGATGATGAGACCAAATCAGTCATTAACATATTCTGTTCCGGAAAATTTTAGTTTAAACTACTGCTTCAGTGTATGTCAGGGTTGGAGAGCTAACATTTCACTAGACATTTCACTACACGTACATGACCTGACAGCTCCTGGCGTTAGTCCCTTGTGATGAATCTCGAGAGAGCTTCTGACTTTTGAAAATATTTAAACGAGAGAAGTTTTTCAGGTGCTCTGTTGATATGAACTACAGTTATGTTGAGGAGAAGTATCACTGGAGTTACCTGAATTTACACTAGCTGAAATTTGCTCCAGATGATCTTATCACCTGGTGGCTCAGGGCTGAGCTCTAAATACAGTAATCTATACACAGTTTTTCTCTATATTAATATACAATATTTTATGCTACATATAGAGTTTTTGAAATTTTTTTTTACAATGGAAGTTTTGTAGAATTTTGTACATAGAATATTGCATATACAATTGCTTATGCATGTACAATTTTACATGCATATTGCATATACAATATTCTATGCTGCATATAGAGTTTTTCTCCATCTCCCTCCCAATTTGCCACAGAAATTTTTGAGCGGTTGCAGCAAGGCAAAGGAGCACTAGCAGTGACTTTCCTTAGAGAACAGCACCAGCTCTGACATCTCTGGCTGGAATTTGCAGCAGGTGACTTAAAGCTGACCTAGGTGTGGGGCAGATAGCTGAGGGCAAGGACAGCTACAGGGTGAACTGCCCTGTATTATGAAGCCAGTCTTTGGTTACACAGTCATCACCGTATGCAGAATGATATAACATGGTAACAACCCAAGCTTGTAAGGCTGAAATTAAAAGTACTACTTTTCACTGACGAAAGTGAAATGACGTAGAAGCTGCATGGAAATACTCCCTAGTCTAATTGCACAGGCAACAATCTGTTGTCATTAAATTCTCATTGATTTGTACATCTAATATTTTAATTAAAAGATTACAACTGCAGTTAAGACTCAAATGATACTAATGCACTGGCTGAAGCAGTTCAAGGGATATTTACAGGGCTGTCTACCCACAGGGTGGTGTTCAGGCCCCAAAGGAGGACGCGCAGCAGAAAGACAACACGTCCCATCTCCCGTGCACTCACCCCACGCACTGGTGCAGTACGGAGCCATATGCCTCAAACATTTACAAACTTTTACCCACTCACCCATAACACAGTGGCAAGGCTCTGCTTTTCCTCCACCCTACAAGTGGGTCCATGCAGGAAACTGCGGGTTATTTCCTTCTCTCTTTCCAGCGGAGATGTAACTCCTTAACTCCACAGGAAACGGAAGAAAGTTGGGATTGGCCTACAAAGAACAGCCACGCGTGGGAAACAGGCTTCGGCTGATAGTGATGGTGTGTATTCAAGAGGAGACTAAGAGCAACACTTATAAAGGAATCGTGGTTACATGTTTCGGGCTTTTATAAGCTTTCTTTACAATGTGTTACTGAAGTAGCAGTGTTGTAACCCAGACACACTCAAAGAAATAGTAAGGACACTTTGCCATGCCCTGCTTCCTTCTCTGGAGTATGTTTTTCTGCATTTATGTGTGTTTTCCAGTCCCATTGACAAATATGTTTGTATAGGCTAGTACTTTTAAAGCAACAGATGCTGAAAATGATTAATTACTCATGGTCTTCCCCAAGAAGGAAGGGAAACAGAGTACGTATTACCTACTTTTCCCAAATATGGAAAAGTGACCTAGAAATTATTTGTCAAAGGCCAACAAGGACACTTTTTTCATCTTTGAATTCTCTGGTTCTTGTTTCAAAATGTGCAAGCATATCCCCTTCCCAGAGTCGATAAAAAGAGAAGGCACAAAATGAGATGTTCACTCTAGCCTAATTAGCTACAGCTAACAGGCTGTAGCTAAGAGGGGATGAAAAGCTCCTTCCTTCCTCTGGTACAAAGCTCTGTGTACAATCAGGAGGATCCCACACAGGAGAGCAGAGTGGACCCTTTTCTCTGCTCTTCCAGGAACATTTGAAGGGCAGGCAGCACTTAGGTAAAGCTACCAGTAACATCAAGTGATTAATATGCCCTGCTTGCTTCTGCAGAACTACTGATCAGTGTCATTTGCAATTTCTCCCTTTCAGAGGTCATGATTTCATGACTGTCTGTCTTAATCTTTTTCGGCCTGTTTCGGGTCTGAAGTGCTACTTTTTCTGTATTTTTTAAGTTTGATTCAGAAGTGGCAGTTGGGATATTATCTTCCAGAAAAATTGACACGCTCCACTAGTTTTGAATTGATTTTTATCTCATTCCAGGTTAAAGTTCTGAAAATTTTTAAGTGCTTCTGTTAGACAGTCTTACATCCTTTCTCAGCTGAAGAACACTTAGAAAGTCTTAATGCTCAAATGGGCATAATTCCTTATACTATGGGTGACTCTTTCTCTTTCTTCCTTTTTTAACATCTACATATTGATGATTTTCATAAAGCAACTGCAATATTTGTGTTATACCTGTGCAACAAGTGGAGTACCTACACGTTAGGAATGCTGTGTTATGATACATTCATTCTCTGAGAATAAAGACTCCTTACTTAGAGGTTTTTTTTATTCCCACCTTTTCCCCTATTTTGGCAGCACCCCTTTCTACAGTCTCTTGGGGGTTCCTTGACATGTTACCAGCTATGTAAGGTTGCTTGGTATGCCCTCAGCTACAGTCTTCTGTAGCTGCAAACATTTCCCATACACTGCAGGTAGTAGTTTTAAGAGATTATGCAACCCCTTTGTCTCTTTCAGTCTGTTTCAGGTCCTGATTCATCCCAAATTATAATACATCCTACAACAGGCATTACATAAGGATCTGATGGCTGTGTGAGGACAATCTGTTTAAAAAAAGAACAGTCTTAGAAATAAGTCTGGTCAGGAATCTGAAAAATCAGGTTTTCTAACAAGTCTATTGCTGTCTCACCATCTCTAATTACTCATGACCATTTCTTGATCTTGCAGTAACAATTTACAAACACCTCTGTTTTCCTACCACAGACCTTTGGGGTGATCAGGTTACTTGTGCAGCATCTCCAACCCACAAAAAAAAAAAAAAAAAAAAAAAAAAAAAAAAAAAAAAAAAAAAAAAAAAAAGGTTGGAAAAATAATGCCCCCGGACTCAGCCAGTTCCAAAATTCAGCATGAGTTGATGTCACTTCTCTGGCCAGATGTAAGTCTTTTAAATGCCTTTTATAAGGGCTGCAACCTCTGCCGCTGTGTCTCTCCTTTCTGGATGCAGGACACTGATTAACACTCCTCGTGTCAGGAAGGAGGCAGGGTGCCATTAACAGTCCAAACCCGAGGAAACGGAGCACCATGTTGTGTTTGACACATTTAAAAAGCTAGGTTCATAGGCTTGTCATGTGCACCAGGGATCTAAACTGAGCTTTTCAAATTCAGTTGTATTTTCAGATATGTGAGTAATACCTATGGGGAGAAAAGGTTGCAAATTGGGGTTATGATGATGCATGCTGATACTCCTTGTTAAAGAAGTGTAATCTCTGTTTTGGTCTAGGAAATCAACCCACACACCTATTACAAACAAAAAGCTGTTTTCATATTCTCAATATAGCCCTAGGGAAACTGTTCAGTGAGCTTTTAGAAAATAATGGTCCTATGAGGTTTTTTTATTGTTATTACCTTAAAAACAAGATTTTTTTCTAAAATGCAAATTAATTTTAATAAATATGAATCATTTTTGAGAAAGAAGAAAATGAGGGAAAACATCCTTGTTTTTTTGCAAAAGTTTGTAACTTCAATTTCTTTTACAGGTTTCCCTGCTGCTCCATCCAAACTCAGGTGTATTTTGGAAAACCTCAGCACCTTGCCCATCTTTACTGATTTATGTATTTGAAATAACTGATAAAAGTTTAAGACATTAAGAAAACAGTTTTTAGATAACAATGTTTACATCATCAGAGTGTGAAAGTCTCTGGCTTCAATGAAGTGGCAGTATTATAAAAAAAATCTTACTGAAAAGAAAGAGATTGTAGTAAGAAAAACGTTGATCTAAATTTCTGCATGGAGAAAGCATGGAGACCTCAGTATTTGTTTTTACACCTTTATACCAGATCTAAATCTATTTCATTGTCAAAGCAAATGCTTTTTTTAATTAATACTGCCCTGTAATCTTGCACTTTCACGCCAGATTGTTTCCAAGGACAAGGTGTGATGCTGGTGTGATGCTAGCAATAGGGGCCGAGGCTCTGGACTACGGAAGGTCAAATAAACCAAACTGGAACTGAATAACACAGCTACACTTTATCTGGTTTTTATGCTGGCGGTAAAAATTAGACATAGTGGAAGATGAAGCATCTCTGTGATTGGAGGAGTAAATTTGTTTTTAACCATTTGAATTCAAAATCACGCATTCAGGAACTGCTTTCAGACCAAGAAAACAGGCAGACAAAGCTGCAAGATGAGTCCCTCTCCCCCTCTCTTAAGAAATGAAATGCTTATACTAGTCACCAGCACACAACCAACACACATCAGCTCTGACTATGCAGCAGAGCCCAGGCTACCGCACTGTTTTTCTGGTGTCTTGGTACTGCATGTTAGCTGTGGTACTTCATGTTAATCAGCATGTAAATGGGGGCCACGGAAGAGCATCAACCTACACGA
>NW_010427077.1:0-8678 GCF_000710305.1 Buceros rhinoceros silvestris | reverse complement strand
TACACGACTTACACTGTGCTGATAAAGGACACTTCAGAGGTAACTCCACGTTGCTAGGACAGCTTTCCTTGTTCTCCAGCAAACCTTGCTTCCCCTCTCCTTTCTAACCAAATGTCACAAAATCGTATGTTGCAAGCAAGAATTATCCATTACAAGGCTTCTTGCTGGCTTTTGGTAACCTCCACGGAAAGGAAATGTACATGTACTTTAGCTGCTGCTTAGGAAAAAAACTTGCAAAGCAGGTATGGCAGCACAAACACTGAAATGCCTGTCAATACAGGTGTTTGTAGGATTTAGGGGTACTAATAACGGCTCTAAATAGAAGCAATAACCATCTTCAGCCTGCTTTGAGTTCCTTTATTTCATAACATCAAAAACACATTTAAATTTTAATAATAACACATTTACATTTTTAATTATTTAAATTGTTGGAGCTGGAACTGCAGGACACTAAAGAACAGCTCAAAACTATCATTACGATCCCCCAGACTAGTGTTGTCCCCTTTTAAGACACTTAACCAAACTGCTAAATATTTAACAGTATAATAACTAGGAGTATAGAATGGGTCAATTTAATTTCTCTTCATTTGCCTAAAATGTTTTTTTTTTGTTATCTTGTCCATGGGGCAGTAGCTGTTGTGTTTCACTAACAAGAGCAGCAGCTAACAAGTTCATCTGCATGTTCCTGCAATAGCCGGTTTTCATACAGCTCTAAAGGCCAAGAGTTTTTCAGTTTTCTCAAATAGAGAACAACTGACATCGAGTCAGCCTAAAAACTGTTATTTCCTAAATTTTCTTTGTGATTATTTTTTTCCCAGCTAGTTAAGCACAATTTGGCTTCAAAGATAACTAGACTATTACAAACCATCTTTCTCCAATTTGTTGTGCCAAAAGCATCTCACACCCAGGTGTTTAAGATTGGCCGGCACTTAAATTTTGCCTCCCCTAAACTCACCGGTGACTGAGTTTACTAATAAATTAGTTAAAGCAGTCTAACTATGTTATACATGAAACAGTGACACTACAGGTAATGTTTAATACCCCAAGTATCCCCAAGATCCTTTTAGAAAAATTAGTCTTTTTGGACCAGCTCTGCTGTAACTCATCATCTGGTACGTATCATTTGACCTCGCACTCCTCTTTCCAAGTAAGAGAATAAATTAAGTGCATTCACCCACAAGCCATACACAGTTTTATGCAGCGGGATACAACAACAAACCATTTGATCCTAAGGTGACAATGCGACAACAGCTTGTGTGCACATAAGGCCTTATTGAAATACAACTGCAGCAGACTGCTGCGGCACCTACTTACTGCGAATTGCAACTGCGTAGTTTCTCTCTCATTGCATAGATTTATAGTTTTCCGTGGAGCGCAACAACAAACCATTTGATCCTAAGGTGACAAAGGGCTCTTGTGTACCTGGAAGTGTGAGGAGCCTCAACTGGTTCTGACAGGTTTCTGTTTCACACCTCTTCTTCTTTGCCCGGGAGATGGCAAGCAGTTAAAAAGGAATAGAATTTGGGCACTACTTAATTTATGAGAGGAACATAAATTTTACATCCTACAAATATAATAATAGAATTGCAGAATCATAGAATCATAGAATCACAGAATCATCTGGTTGGAAGAGACATTTAAGATCATCAAGTCCAACCATTCACCCTAATCCCACAATGAAACTAGTAAATAAATAATGCCACATTCAGACATGTTTTTAATGATGATGATAAGAATCTTCTAAATGACAGATGATGAAATGAACTCCGGATTTACACAGAGAGGAAAGAATAAAAGTCTCATTCCCCTAAAGGCCCAGGGAAAATTTGATTTAGTGTGTGAGGGGGTGCGGTGGTTCACCACGATCATTTGACCTCGCACTCCTCTTTCCAAGTAAGAGAATAAATTAAGTGCATTCACCCACAAGCCATACACAGTTTTATGCAGCGGGATACAACAACAAACCATTTGATCCTAAGGTGACAATGCGACAACAGCTTGTGTGCACATAAGGCCTTATTGAAATACAACTGCAGCAGACTGCTGCGGCACCTACTTACTGCGAATTGCAACTGCGTAGTTTCTCTCTCATTGCATAGATTTATAGTTTTCCATGGAGCGTTATGATTTAGATGCTTTACTTGGATTGGTTTCGAGTTCACCGTCCTGCCCAGAGATGAGCTGGCTCTCCAATCACCCATTGACACAACCTCTCTGTCTCCTCCTAAACAGCACACCTCCTGCTGCTGACTGACAGCAGGCTCACAGGGCTGCTTCCCCGACCGGCCGGGGGGTCACGCCCACAAGGGGGCACCAGGGATTTTGAAGGTTTTGAAGGCAAACCAATCATTGAACACCCTGAGATGCTTTATACGGCCTCATCAATTCTCTACTTAATACTTCATCAATGGCAGTCTGCAGTGGATGTTAATTTCCACTAGAATTTCAGGCTTTGGTGTGAGGTCACTGTCAGACTGCAAAAGCGATCCTGAAACTGCAACAGTAAATCCTAAAGCTGTCCCTATACCTTACAGACAGTCTGAAAAAAGATGTTTGTGGGAGGGAGAGGAGCTGCTGAGACCCTGGAGGCAGGGAGCAGAGTGCTCCCCTGGGGCAGAGCAATTGGAAATGGTGTACAGCGCATGTGCTGTTTGGGGCCCAAGGCGATCGCTGTTCATGATGCACTGCTAAAGGTGTCTGTAGGGCTGCTGTCGCTTAAAGAGCTTTTGCCTCAGGGCCCAAAGGTCCTGGCCCAGGCTCCCTGGAAAAGCAACTGGATTTGGAGAGTTTAGCAAAGACCATAGTACAATTAGGATAGAAAGCTGTGATATAAGGACCTGACCAGGGCTGCAGCTTGGAGGGTAATCCTAAAGCATCCCGTAATTTTCCTCCTGAGAGCGTTCCTACATGCGTGCATCCATATAGTTAATGTGCCACAAATGGCACCCCTTTCATTTCTGTCAAAGCAAAGAGCCTCTCTCCGAAAAAACGTGCATAGTGAGTGAAATGAAGTGCCTTGAACAACAGAATACCAGGAGCCAGTTTCTGATGAATTACACCTGAACCACAATTCTAACCACAGCACAGAGAGTCCTGAGCAAATTGTCTGTCCAGTTCAGCACATGCTTCGTTCTGAGATTTATTATTTTTCTGCTACAGCCAAGAGCAAAGCACGGCCCTCAGCCTGCTCAATGATAAAAATCGGAAAGATGGCAAGGAAGAAAACAGAGTTTGGTTCATACCTGAGTATGAAAATTATCCTGAACTATTTGCCTTTGCAGCTTTTCCGTCATTGTTGTTGTGCTCCCGTATTCACAATGTGTCACTTCTAATAAAATGACCTCCAGCAAACAAGTAAAACATGAAAGATCCACACTTCGTGACACCCGCAGTAAACTAAAGTTCAAAAAGCTTTCTCCCAAAGTCTGTGTTTCAGCCCTACCCAGCTGCCTGCCTGTTCAGAGGTCCCAGGGGAGACCTGTTTTACTGCTGGCTTTCCATTTCCCCAGCTGGGAGAGTTGCCCCTGTGCCTTCTCTTACGCTATGCCTGCACTGGGAGCATTTCACCCACTGCGAGCACTGCTGGGGAATGCCAGAAAAGCAACCCTTCACGGCAGGAGCCCAGAACAGGGACCAGCTGCCCCAGCACTACACAGTCTTCACATGGGGACCTCTGTCATTCCTGTCACTCCCTCACGCTCATTCCTCATCACACCCCATGCTTCAATAGCTTTGCTGGCACTAGCTTTTACTAATTACGTGAATACTAATTGCAGCATTACATGCAAAATAATTGAAGTTCCTGTAATGCTTCCCCACTTCTCCAGCTTCATTCTGGAGCTGAGAAAGCCCCACCATGGCAGCTCACTGTAGCATGGCTCCTCTGCCTGCCTCCTTCTGGCCCTGGATAAAATTGGTTTGGCATAGTGAACACATTCAAGCACAGCCATGGAGCTGCTAACTTTACTTCTGCAGTCTTTTTAAATAATTTTTTTAAATTAACTGCTATATAATCACCATCCTAAGGTCAAATCCTAGAGTTCTTATTAGCATTGGCTGAGTAAAAAGGTGCAGCTAGCTGTTGGAACAGTTTCCCCAAGTAGATATTGGGATTCGGACATCTGAACTGCATGAGGCTGTCTTTATCACACTTAGCACTGGAGTCCTGGCCCTGGATATGGGACCTCGAGTCCATGCCAGTCTCCCTGGCCAGGCTTCACTCAAGTCCCACCTCTCAGACAGCAGAAATGAAGGATCAGTGAAGGTTTGTCTTTCCTTGTAGGTTCAAGACACAGTTGAGGTACATGTCTAATTTGAGAAGCTGGGAAGAACTAAAGTCATGAACTTAAAATATAATTCCCTTTGTACCTACCATGGTGGTACAATAACTACAGCACTCTAATAAGTACCATATGTAATAGATAAGCCTGTGTCACAATACCCTGTGCTGCCTCTTGTTTAAAGATCATCTTCTGTTAATATTCCCTCACTGAAGACAGTTAACAGAAAGGACAAATTCTCCTCTTGTTGTACGCCCCGTTGCAGTAAGCAGGATCACTGCTGTTGTATCTTCCTAGATATGGCAGCACTAGACCCCGGATGAACAAGAGGACAAGTCACTGCTGCACACTGTCATTGAAGTTCTGACGCAGGGGAGGACTACAGGAGGGTGACTACAGGAGGATGTGATGTGACAGAAGCAGGCAGTGAAACAACTGCAGCAGCAACGCTAACAAAGCAGACAGCTCATATCCTTCCCGAACACACATGCACATGAGACACAAGCACACCACAAAACCATCGGGCAGGCTAGAGATGTTAATATAGTTTTCTCTAGGGTCATCTTCTCTGTAGAGACGTGTATAGCAAGTATAGTAGCTGTGGCACTAATCAATCAGTCTGTCATGACTGTTATTCCAGGCATGATCCTGTGAGATATTTCTATAGTAAGAATAATTTTTTAAAATTATAGTCCTAAGAGGCACCTTCTATTTCTAGAGTCATATTGTAAAATAATTAGGCTTCTTAAGTCTATTCAAGTGCCTCCTTCAAGGCCTCATCAGGAAAAAAAAACAATATTAGGCTCTTCAGTGCTCTCTTTTTCAGTGGTACTATTACTTTGGGGAGCACATTAACGGATCTTGAATGTAACTTTTTTCTTGTCCCAGCTCTGATAGTGGATTTGCCTAAAAAACCTGAAACTGCAGCTCAGTATTCATTGAGTGGGAATCATGGGGGAAGGCAATCTGCATTTCCAGTCTCTGTAGTCCTCATCTCCTGACATAAGAGATGACAATAAAGTAGCTGTTAATGGCAACACATTGTTAAGAGATTCACTCACCTTCCTCAAAGGGCAAGAGGCTTTAGAGACTGATTTGCAGTGATGAAAATTGGATTTTTCTTTTCCAACTGTCCTGCCTCTCGTTAAAAAGCCTTGGTTTCACATGATTCCTGTTTCCAGGGTAGCAGTTTATCTCACTCTTTCTAAGGGTATTAGAAAGCTGGAAGTTGCATGTTCCTTCCTAGCTCAGGAAGGATCTTTATGCACATACCTTTAAGACTCAAACCATAGCACCTGAGGCCATTTTTTATTGAATGCATTTTAGAAAGGGTGTAATTGTGTCAACAACCTGCAAACATTATGTCAGCACATGCTTCAAAACCCCGTGTTGGCTTAAAATTAACAACTGGAAAAAAATCCTTTGTCTTTATCTCTGAAAAGAGGCTATTCAGGTTTAAGCATGCGATGTTTAAGTTAAATATGCTGGTCTATTAACAATATCTTGGTTTAATATAAATTGCGTTCCTTACACACGCACCCACAGGAGTTTGCTAGATCTGAAAATGGAGATTATTTTCAAAAAGGCATATGGTATTTGGGCAGTGTATAGAGAACACACATACAAGTTTTATAAAATAACAGCTTATGCAAAACATATTACTCCGCTTCTTTGCTGATGATTCATGAGGATGTATTTTCACCTTCCTATAAACATCATCTACATATTGCATTGCATATGTATATATAGACAGCTGCCAAGTATGCCAATTTTCATAGTCCAACTCAAGCTGATGATAATAGGAAAAACAAGCTGCAGATGGTTTGCTCAAAGAAGACAGTGCAGCAAACATAAAACCCTACACAAACATACATAGCCCGTGAGAAGAGCGTAAACAGACAATAAAACAGCAGTATGCACAAATTTCTAGTGTATCTAGATTAAACAACAAATTACAATTACAGTACTACTTCACTGATATGATAACAGATTTTAATACAAAGCACTGATTTCTCATTTTGGAAAAAGAGGGGCTACCTTTGATTTATTGTGTTTCAACCTTCTCCATGTCTTTCAGATCTACAAAAAGCAGAATATTTGTTTATCCTTTGAAGCATAATTAAAATACAATAACATCCTGGAAATCACCTGAGACTAAATAGTGCTCTACCAAGTCCTTCCACCTTACGACTAGAGCGTGTATTTGACTGTTATTATTTTCTCCTCCTGAAAATGTAACCTGTTTCACTACATTCTTCCCAGATATACTGTATTTAAAAACATGCACCTCTGGCCTTAGCAGAAATGGAGATGTAAATAAGGACAGAATTTCCACCAAAATAAAAACTTAGGTCAGACTGTGCCTGGTAGTACATTAACAGGAAGACAAACGATTTTGTTTATCTCTTACCTTAATTATTTGCAACTGCAGTACTAAATCCTGAGAGTCAAAAAATATTTTGAAGAAAATTAAACAGACCAATAGGTTTTCCAAGACTCTCTTGGAAGAAAAATACAATTTTGAGAGCTACGCTTGCCATATAATTCCTTAGCAGATCAGTACTTTTATTGACCATGGCTTGGGGTGGAGTTTGGACAGGCACTCACATTCACCATGATGGACCAGAAACCTTTCCCACCCTGAGCTGGAAGATGCAGTGTCCTTACTTAAAGCCAAGCTTGCAAACAGAGCTTTAACCTACAGACTGCAATCAAACTACATGCCCATGCAGTGCAAGAAGCCACTGGACAATGGAAAGATGCATTTGCTTGAACATACAGAACAAGCCCCACATGCACATTGCGCATTTCAGCAAACAAAGTTGAAAGTAGGGCCAGGCTCTGCTCACAAATGAGCCAGCACCACTTGATTGCATTTAGTTTCCGGGATTACCAATGAGGAGCTCTAGGCTCTGTCAAATTTCAGGGAAGTATGCCAGAAGCCCAGTGCTGTAATCATCAGAAGATGGTTGTTCACTGTCTTGTTCTATCATTCTTCAAGTCAATTATACCAGCCAGCTCTTGGCATATGTGACAATTATGTGACATGTGAGAACTGTTGGTGTTCTGTGTGTTGCTTGGGTTTTTTTAAATCATCCCAGATATCTTCTTGAAATAGGTATCAGTTGTCTCTACAGTGATCAATCCCATGGAGCAGCCTGATGGAAAGCAGCCTGTAGGAACCAGAACCTGCTTCACAGACTTCCCTTCGGTAGGTCCTTGACTTACAGGAGATAAGTGAACGTTCCCCCCAGTTACAGGATTGCCACAATTGTGAGGAACATGGATTGCTCCACTTGTTCTAAAGGTTTTCAAAAATCTTTGCAAGTTTATGCAATCATTATTTCTTGCCTCCTGATAATCCTTAAAGCCTAATCCATGGTATCAATACAGGCAAGAGCTGGATTTGGCTGACAGTAGGCTCAATATGAGAAAGAAGAGAGGATCTCTGCGGAGTGGTGCATAAACTCCTTGGTTAGCTCACATAACCAAGGTAAGCTTGCCAAGGTGCACAAAAGAAATGAATCAAGGCACCTTTCCGCCTAGAAAAAGGAAAGTCAGTGTATGTACTTGAGGAAAAAGATGACTAAAGCATGCACCTCAGAGGCCAACTCACCACTGAGTCCAGCATTCAGTTATTACAAGACATTAACAAGTCCCGTATGGCAGCTCCATGAGAGCCCAGTCCAGTGTGCAATCACTAGTGGGTACATTCCTGTTCTGCCTTTGTTTCCAAGCTCAAGCACAGAAGGATTTTGGATCACACATTGCAAGGTCTCCAGCCTGACCTGCAAGATGCAAGATGGCTTGGTAGAGCTCGCCAGCTCTAAAAATGTTTCTTCACAAACGGCAGCCTTTACGCGTATTTTGCTACGATTTCCATTTTCATTGTATTATTATAGAGACTGCTAGTATTAGTAACATCAGACTCTTCTCCAAGCCTCTTCAGTTTTGTGTTCTCCCAGAAAACCACACAAGTCTTTTCTTTTAAAAATACTTCTTACATTGGAAGAAATTGCTTCTGTTTCCAGTCACTGATATTTTATGAGTATTTTCATGTATCACAGATATTTTGGGACAGAATCCACTGTTTCTCCTGTAGTTCATACATAAACACCACAGTTTACAACTTCTATGCTTCCACAGGTTACAGTAACTTGAGTAAACTACTAGTCAAATGCTGATCCACCTCATACGTTGCTGACCTCAGCAAGTCAGATTCACACCCAATTATAGTGACAGTTTGCTCTCGCAGGACAGCCCAGCGATTGCCTGGGGCAGACTCGCACCGTCCTGCTTTGAAATAAGTCATAACATACAGAGTCTGACCCAAGGATACAGTCTGAGGAAGCCAGAGTCAGTGAAGGCAGAGGCTGCCATACACTTAAATGATGGGGG
>NW_010427076.1:17865-19887 GCF_000710305.1 Buceros rhinoceros silvestris | reverse complement strand
GGAAGAGGACAGCAGCAGTTCTTAGGAAACCAAAAGGATTTTAAGATCACCTTAACAGAGATGCTTCTCAGACCTAGTGCACACTAAGTAACTGTGCAGGAAGGGAGCTGTGGTTTCACTTTAAAGCGGTTGATTGTTGCTGTAAATGTCAATCCTCACCACTTCTGTTTCTGTAAAACCCGCAAGAAGGGGCATTTTTTTCCTTTTCCAGTGAAGTGGTTTTGGATGCCCTCATTCTCTCCGCCACTGACCACCTGGCATGACTTCTCTCTTGGAAGTCTCCCCTCCCTTAAAGCCTGATGTCTTATTTAAATGGTTGTGTTCCAGCTCACCTAGGCAGCATGCTTGTGATTTACGTGAATTCCCATGTTTTTGCAGCAGCAGTTTTGTGCAGAATTTTTCCCCACGGGATGATTTTACCAATAAGCAAATGAAGGTGGCAGAAAAAAAAGTCTCTCTGAATCCTAAGCAACTGGTTAACAGGCTTGGGCCCCCTTTCTCCACCACTCTCCTCTCTGCTGCCCTATGCTTCAGCTCTAGAGTGTTTAATCTCCTCTGCATCTGCGGTCCACAGGCAGGGAGGAGCAAGGGGCAGGCTGCCAATTCTTGGCTGTCAGGGTGTGTATGAGGTGTAGTGGCTGAACAGGCTGGACACTAGTGGACAAAACAGGATGCTGAGTGGCACCTAATCCCTGCAGCTGGCGAGGGCCTGCCTGTCCAGTCCACGGCCAGTACGGCTGTCAGGTCACTGGTGCTGTGGCCAGTCTCCACAGGAGGTTCTTCGTGGGAGCTCCAGTGTTTTTTACGTACTGATTCAGCTACAACATCTGCAGGTACGTTACGTGAGGTACGAAGAGAACAGGCGGGCTCCTGCTCTGACCTGACGTGCCTCAGCTTGTGCGTTCCCCATACAAAGCAAGACTGGTTAACCGGCGGTGTACCCTGGGCATGGACCTGACTGGCAGCTCTCAGGAACAGGTCACAGGCTTTGCTGGGAGACAATGGATCAGGTGGTGGGGGCTGTTCAGAAGAGTTGATGACTCTGAATTTGGGTCTTTTTTCTGTCTTTTCCTCTGGTGGAACAGCTCCTGTTGCCCCATTGGTCTCTGTCAAAGCGTGACCCACCTTAAAAACAGGTCAAGTTTTGTGCAGGGCACTAAGGAAACAGTTTACGTGGGTAATCGCGTGTTTGACAAGTAATTGTGGCGCTTGTTGTGGAGTGGTTACCTGGTCAGTTGGAAATAAAGAACTGTGCTAAGCAGGTAATTGACTGCGATCAGGTTTTGTTCACCCCCGTTACCTGAAACATGCGCTGTCCAACAGCTGACAACTTTAGGTCAGGGTAGTCCTGTTCTACTGGGAAAACGAGCAATTAACTGAATTGTGGTCAAGTCCTCTGAAGCATAAGATTACATTGCATCCTGACTTGGAGCAGGGACCTTTGCAGGCTTTTCTCTGCAGAAGGGAGTTTATGTATTGAGTGTGACAACGGGGTTAGAGCTGTCAAGAGCTACTGGAACAACGCTTTGCAATGATGGGGTGCGTATCACTTTCCTCTTCCACAGCATAGTCTTGGAAGGGCAACGATTACCTGGGAAGAGGAAGCTAATATTGAAGATCAGAAAGAACTCCCACTTCAAATGATGCACGTAACAAGAAGAGCTGGGAGTTTTAGTTGTGTTGGAATTGTGAAGATGGGTAACAGAGTTGAGGTAAAAGCTAGCATAATGAAGCAGTGGTTCTTGTAGAGTTTTCTTTCTTCTCCAGGACAACCCCCCCTCAATTTTTACTCACTATGCTCTTCCTTCTGAGATTGAAACACACCAATGTGCCAGTGCTCCAGCAAGCTCAATACCCCTTATGCATTTCTTCTACTAGACAGGACAAATAAAACAACACTTCCAGTATAGAGATAAGCATTCTACTTTATTGAAGTTATCGTCTTAACTGAATAAAGCCATACTGCACAGTCTCCAGTCCTAAGTACGCCCAATTAAAACTCATTTTAAAGCTCTTTTCAGC
>NW_010427076.1:0-17778 GCF_000710305.1 Buceros rhinoceros silvestris | reverse complement strand
AGGAAGAGTGTTAAGTTTTAAGTGAAGCCTTATTAAAAGAGCAGCAGGAGTATTTTGGCATCCTGCTGAGACACAGAAGGCTACAAGTAGCCTTGCAAATAAAATCTGTGTGTCTGATGCCAGCCTATGGAAGTGCTCAGTGTATTCTGCAATAGAATCATACATAGAAAACATAGTGTGACAAACTTAATGTGCAATCAACAGTTTGAGCCAACTGGTGCATACATCTGTCTTCAGCCAGAGGTGTCAACTCTGGGGTCGCTGGTTGGTTAAGATAGCCAAAACAACCTTAGGTGCACCTCTGCAGAGGATTTGAGTTGGCAGCGTACATGCTTTCACCAGGGGAGGCAGCTCGCATGTAACCAGCATCTCCACAAGGAAGTAAATTTCTATATGCCAACAAAAACCACCAAAATAATCAGTGGAACAAAACATACGACTTGGACAGAGGTGCGGGCACTGCACTGTTCTCCAGTGAGACACAAAGTGCGCACACGCGTTCACTGTTCCGGCCTCACCCCAGTAAACCGAGGCACAGAGCCGTTTCGCCATCTTCTCTTCCAAGTTCATAAAAAAACCAAATCCCTCCTAAGCGCTGATAGACTAGAGAGATGCATCAGGACATACCTTAACACAAACAGACATGTTGCACCTGAGAGCCCAATAAAGGCCAGCTTCCGATCTGTCTAATAAGCTTCGTAGAATGAGCTTCCCCTTAGAAGCCTGAGGATGTTTAAAAACGGGCTGTTAATACACTCTTCCACACACTCGTCAGAGATAATATTCCTGTGCAGTATGTATGTCTCACAGAAGTGCTCTACTGAGTAATTAACACAAACCAGCTCAAAGTACAATTTCACTGATGATCCTGGTAAGACCACGAGGCCGTTCAGTCGTCTGCTGTCTGGATCCTGCCCTCAGCTAGCTCCTCCTCATCGGTGGTGACATCACCGCCCTCCAGCTGCAGCAATCCGAAACGCTTTTTGAGAGCTAACACGTGGGCTTTCAGTGACACGGCTTGCTGGGCAGGTGCCATAGCCTTCAAAAGGAAAAAAAAAAATTAATTAGATTTGTTTTCAGGCTCTTGATCCAGTAAAACCCCAAACCATGGCATGTCAGGTTTCAATAGGAATCTAAATGTTGCTTCCTGCAGAAGCCACTGGACTGTAATAACCTCCAGGCCAGCGTGATAAATTAAATTCTCATAAGGAATTCTTTTTTTCAGCAGTTCCTGACAAATTTGTTAAGGTTTTTGTTGCCTCTAGGCTGCAGTGGGAAATCTCACTTTATCCGCAGGGCCCAGGTGACAATCTTTGATGTGTTCTGCGTGAGAACTCAAACCAAAACCAGTTGTTGCAGCAAATCACTTGTACCATGCATGAATCAACTCTTCTATCCAAATGGTCTGTAAGCTACCAAGACCTTTGTTTCATGAAGTCTGTAAAGCCTGAAACTTCTGACTTTTCACTGCACTAATGTGAGCACATAATTCTACTTTCTGGTTTTTTTTTGCTGAAGTACTAGGTCTTATTTTCTTCCTGGTAGCCAATCACAAAGAGTTGCTTCCAGTGGGTTTACATAAAAATTTCCTTGTCAGCCTTCATTCATTCCAGTTTATAATAGAAAATGCTTTATAACATTTCTTCCCTCGTCCCTGCAACGCTCAGCGTAAAACTCTGCCATATTATTTTACTGTTCATGATTCCCCCACAGAAGACCATCATCTCCTTCAGCTTTTAAATACACACATACCCGGTCTTCTGAAAACCATTCTGGCTGTGTGGTTGATAAAGGGAGATACGTCGTAGCTGCACAGCCCTTCCTGTGGTCCATAAATACAACCAAAGCACTGAAGGAAGTTAACTGGGTTCAGAAACTTTGACACACAAAGCAGAGCAGCAGATGTAAACCTACTGTCTCAAACCAAGGCAAGTGGCATTCCGCATCACATGATAAATACAAGTGACAAACCTACCTGCTCAAGGGAGGCAGCACTGGTGCTAGCTTCTTCAGGTCTCTCATCAGGTTTCAAAACAGGCTTGATACTCTCCACCAGCTCACGGAGGTCAGGGCTCATCCTGTGGGGGGACTGCTCTATAATCCACCCCGCAAGCCGTTCAACATCTCTGTACGAAATCTTGCCAACCAAAGACAGGGGTCTGCCCATCAAAGGTGATCCCAAACTGCTCTGCAAGGCCACAGTACCGACTTGCCGTTCTACTTCAGTCTGTGTTGCAGTTTCACAGTTGAGCTCTGCCCCTGCAGACAAAGATCAAAGCCAACAATCCATTTGGTTCACAGTGCTGTTGTTCAACAAGCATCCCCAGAGAGCTCAATCCTGACTCAGTGACGATGTAGTGCGCAGTTTAACCTCGTAAAACCTAGCAGTCCGACATGGTCAGGGCAGCATGCAAGGCTGCCTCTTTACTGGATTTACACTAGAGAAAATGCCTGTAAAACAGAGTCACATATAGCTATGGTTGAGTGCGTGTCGCAGTCGAAGCGTCCGGAAGGACATTTCTGGGAAAGCTATTTGCCAATTTGTGTACCTCCATTTCTTTCTCTTTTGTTTCTGTTCTGACCAGACTCGAGCACTGAGAGTTAATGTGAATATACAGAAAGGCTCTTGCTTATACTACATGTCTGTATTTGTATGTATTTCATTGTTTTTGTTATTCTTTAGAGATGTTTTAGTTTTCCAACCCATCAGTCTCTCTCCCTTATTCCCTTTCTCTTCCCCTTTGGGAAGAGAACAGGCAGCATCTGTCACTTGTCTGGTGGCCAGCCCAGCCCTAACCCTGACAGTGGTTGTTACTAACATGCCCACTCCACATTTATGTTTTGTGAGTGCTCATATGTGTCGGCAGCTACTATGGGGATTCCCATATCCCCTAATAAAAGCTGCAAGACTCTTGACTGGTGGATTTTTAAGACTGCCAACAGAATCACGAGCTTGGCAGTCACACTAACAGTTTTCCCCACAGCAATGGAATTGGATCACTGACACCAAAACACCTGCAAGAGACTTCTTCAGCTCTCCACTGTGGGTTTTTTGTCTTGAGTTCTTGGGTTTTTTGATGCTATGAGGAATGAGAAAAGAGATGCAAATCTGTGGGCTGACACCAAATACCCAAGCTAATTTTGACTAAATTGCTCGCATTAACAACTGCTTTTGCAGGCTTTTAGATGCCAGTGTACTAACACACGGGGAAATCCTATGCGCTCCCTACTCCTCATCCTCCACCACCCTCCTCCTCCTTCCCAAATTAGCAATACCTGCTATAGAACCTGCCTTTCCTAGGTGTGAAAGCCTGTCGAGCAGCACGACCGAGGCGCTGGGTGGAGGAGATGTGGGAAAGCACAGACTGCTGTAGTGTGGGCACCCGGTTTGGAGACGGTGGCTGATTTCTGCAGGTGCTAGGTTCAAGGTACCAACTTCCTAGAAGATGTTCTTTTAAGGAGCGGTTACATGACCTCTGTCAGAGAAAGCCAAGCCGCCTTGAAGCAGCCGGCGGGCAGCGGAGGGTCCCTTGCGGGGCGGTGCTGCTGGGGACCGGGGGCTCCCGCACGCTGCTGCCGGCGGCGCCCGGCTGGCGTTTGCGGGCAGAAGACCCCCTCTGCTGGGAGACTGCGGAGTTCCTTCACCCGGTGAAGAGGAACGGTAAAGGTGAAGGAGAAGCGGTCAGAAGAGCAGCTGTCTGTAGGAGCTATCGTTGTTTAGGGATTATTACTGTTTGTTTGTTTTGTTTTGTTTTTTGTGCCCCCTCGCAAGCCTGTACCAGCTGTACCCGTAAGCCTAGCAGTGCAGGTATGTGTCCGTATAACCACAGCCACCAGCAACACCGGTCTAAAGCCTGCCTAAACGTTTTGCAGAATCATAGGCAGGTTTGGGTTGGAGGGGACCTTCAGTATCACCTAGTTCCAACTCCTCTGCTATGGACAGAGACACTTCCATTGCAGAAACCTGTCCAGCGTTACGCATCTGGTGGTGGAGCAAAAAAAATTACAGTTTTGCCTCGTATAAACCTCACTTAAAATCACCTGATCAGAGAGAAGGGAGCTACAGCTTTCTTGGAGCAAAAAATAAATCTTACAGAGCCTGAAATCCTCCTGCACATAAACAAACAGTTGTACCACGATGCAACAGCATGTGGTCGAGAGATCAGTCACTCTTTGAAATTAGGTAGCTCGTAAATTAGTCACTAGTCCCCAGAAGGGAATTAAAAATCTTGTTTTACGAGATTCTTTTCTAAAGTAAATAAAGATTTCCTCAGTTCTTGAGGTATGCTTCATCTTTACAATTAACCAACACTCCTCCTTTTCCTTAGTGTGAAATTATATGCTGTGATACTCCCAGGTGCCTTTTAGGGAACAAGACAGGGTGAAGCTACATATTTCTCAGCAAGTCTTGTTCATAACTTTCATCCAATGGCACCTGGCATTGTTTTCATCTGTAGAAAACAATGTTTTTGTTCTTGCAAGAGCAAAAAAACCAAATTAATGTAAACAGTCTTTTATCCAGAACATGGCAAATGCTTGTGCTGTTACACTTCACAGAAATGGGCCAGTGACTGGAGCGTTCGAGGAAAGTTGGAGGATACGTGTTTATAGAGCATAGCACCTTATCATCTCCTCAAGAATTGCAGAAATGTTTAAATACCTCAAACAATGCCTCCTCATAGCTTTTGTATTTATATATATTTTTTAACTATCCTGACACCATTTACAACAGTCGTATTTTCTATAGTATGCCTTCCCTGTTTCTGCTCTCGTAACTTTAAGTAGTCACCATGCAGCCTTATGTTATGTTGAACACCCTATTTCTGCTTGTGCCCAGAGAAAGCACAGTTTTATCAACAAGAAGAAATCTTCAAGAATTGAACTTCATGCTACAGGTCTCTTGAGTTTCTTTCTGGTTGTCACAATTGATGAGCACTGATCAGTACCATTGAAGTGCTTGTTTTCAGAGGTTGCAGGTAGAGTGCTAGAGTGTGAGGGAAGTTTGAAAGACTTGTTATTTAGTTAAATTATGGGTTTATATAACCAATTTTTTTTCCTACCTCCACTTAGTAGGGACAACTTTGACTGATTGATAAACTTCAGAATAGGAGATTTCCTACAGCTTGAGAAGTAGGTTGGCAGAAGAGAAGCCACAATCAGATAGAAGGTTTGGGGCTTCCCCCCCTCCCCCAAGTGTCCTTACTTTCTCTATCCTTGTGGCGTGATCGTTGTGCAGGTGGTAGCTAGATGGTCAAATAGCCATCTGTTGCACGAAAGAAAATCAGCTGCCCCATAAAGGCAAGTTCAAATGAAAAGTTGAACAGATTTTCACCAGGGCTATACTGGAAAAGCTGCCTGTGATTTATCTGGGAGCCAACAATGTTTAAGTGCAAGAGTACACCACAAAAAGGAGTAGGCTGAAGACAGCTTGGAACCATTTGCATGTTTTTTTAAAACACTGCTGAGCAAAGCTTGATGTGGCCTCTTCACGTAGTCTCCTGTGTCCTGTACCAGCATGAGGAAACTGTTTAGTAATTCTTTCAGAGCAGGCTACGTGATAGTAGAGTAATTCCCACATTTAGCTCAATGAATTACAGCATTATTTTATCCTTTTCCTATTTTCATCAGCAACAAAATATCAACGGGCACCACCATATGTACAAAAGAAACGGAAGCACTGGAGCTGGACATCATGTATGGACGCAGAGTCAACAATTAACTTGCAGATTACGAAGAAGGAAATATATCTTGCTTTTTGTATCTTAGGAGCAAACAGCTGTTTATATGTTTTAAATGTTAATCCCTGTACCTGCTGCCCAAAAATCATGATCCTGTATCTCTGGCTTGCAACGTGGTGGCTGTCTTTCAGAGAAAATATAACGCTGCTGCTACCTTATGTCATCTGAGTTGGGTAGAACTGTTCTAGAAGAAATTCTAAAATGTTCTTTTTACCTTGAGAGGCTTGACTGTCACCCGCTCCCCCTGAACCACGAGCTTGCACAGCACTTACAGGTGGAGCACCTTCCTGTAATAAAATAGAAAAGTTCATCAGGACATCACAAGCCAACATCATTTTTCTGGTACTTTCTAAAAAATGCAACATCCACCTTAGAAAGTGGAAACTTCAGCTTAACTGCACAGGGACTAGATGATACATCTTTAATTCCACTGCAAAACCGAGAGCAGAGAATGTCTAAAATTAATGTTCATCATCCAGGTCAGCCAATTTTATCCTGCTGAGTATTTTCTGCGGGCAAGCCTGGTTTTCTGAAGACGCTTTCTGAAGTGAAGAGAGGTCAGCTGGCATGGCAAAACTCTGACCTAGTCCCACACGTGAGGAGCACAGGTGTGGAAGAGAAGCAAAGCAAGGAGGAGGGACAGGAGTCCTCTAGAATAACCGACACCAGGGGTACTCCACAGTGTAGGCTGCTCCTTCCCCCATGCTTGGACACAATTTTCGAGCTGGGGAAAACTTTTCAGTTTGAAAGGTGATTAATTAAAATCTTCAGTGAAATTTACAGCAAGCCACATTTGTAACCAGACATATTCTCCTGCTATTCTGAAGTTAAATGATATCTGACTGACATTCACCATGCCTCAGTGCACCCTTCGTGGTGGAAAAGCAAGTTACACTTTGAACTCCTGTGGGCCATACCCGGTAAGAGTTGTTCTGGCGCACCGCATCTTCGTAAGAAGGAGGGTCCAGAGAGCAGAACACTTCAGTGCCTTTGATTCGCACTCCATAAATATGGGGCAATGGAATCACATCAGGGCTAGGCATCCTGCAACAAACAGCACCCAGAGACTCTGTTGGTACAGTTCTTCAACTTCAGAAAAGTTGAACAGATTTTCACCAGGGCTGTCCCTATAAGCTTCGGAACAATTCTGGAGTACAGTGCATATTGATCCTCCATTGACATGGTTTTTTCACATTTTTCCAGTATGTTCTTGCTGAACTTAAGTTCAGTGTAGGCCACAAAACTAAATACTTCTTGAAGCTTAGTTTTATTTTTAAACATTGCCTGATTTGGCCTACCCAGTTCAGTCACACCTTGAAAATTAACACTGCATCCAAGAATTATATCATCATCTTAAAACTTACTACGGAACATGCAACTAGAAAAGCACTCCTTCAAGTCCCTTAGTACAAAAGTTGTTTCCAGGATGTGCATGTTTGGCAACCTGTTCTTTATTCCTAATTTTCTGCTCTCCCTTTTTGTGTAAATAAGGCGAATTCCTGTGTTAGTCAAAAAGCCAGCAGCTTCTTGAAGTGATGATACAGAAAGATAGGGAATGGGATTCAAAGCTTTTTCAGGGAACACCTCTGCCAACAGCCTGCTCTAGACTGCGGAAGGCTCTGTACCACTGCTGGTAAGTAAAATGCTGAAGGGGGAAGTCACATCCTCAGCCACCTCTCACCCACCTTCTGCACTCATATCTCAGCTGAATAACAGCCTCTGGGATCTGGCCTCCTGGAGGTTTTCGTGTTTCAATGGCACAAACACGTTCAGTGGTTAAGAAACAACTGTCAGCAGCATATGGGTCCAGTTTGAGACTCGTATCGAAAAGACTTCTGAGAATACACGACTTGGATAAGAAGACTTGTATTTTGGTAAATGCCTCTAGCCCCAAATGATACTTTAAACTGGACTGGGGTAGATTTCTAGACCCCAGGTTACCGGTTTGCAGCTGCATGTGGATCAGCTCTTGCCTAAAATACACATGCCTTTTTATTTGGTTCTTCACGTGGGAACTCAGCTGTAACTGTTAATGCTGTTTTGCCAGTCCTAAAAAATAACTTAATTGCTATCTTTATTTTTGAAATGAAGATGAGAGGTAGGAGTTGAGCAGACGTTTGTAACACCAGTTTGTTTTGTCTAGCACTGAACACGATGAATGCGAAAGTTCTCACATGAACAAATGGACAAAGAAATTAATTGGCTTTGCTAGCAGTGCCCAGGCTCTGCAATTTAAAGGGAGGAGGAGAACCCATTCCAAACATGTCCTTGGCACATGTTTGGATCGCTGCAGTGTTGTTTTCTCAAAGGAATGTATCTATCTGCTGTTTTGGAGTTGCCCTGGGTGCAGCTTGCAAGTGGTGGCTCATCACCCCGCACACAGTTCCCCCTCTCTCCGCCTTTGCACAAAGGTGTTGGATGTGGGGTCCATGGGGGCTTGGCACAGAAAGCCAGGTCATGGACGCAGCGTGGTGTTCAGGGTGTAGACCAGGCAGGGAGAGGAGGAAGAAGTACAAGGAGGCTGACTGAGAAAAGGCTGGATCCCATCTCAGCTGCTCTGCTGGACACCCTGGATCCAGCCTGAGGCAAATCGTATTTCCTCATCTGCCAAGAGTGGAAACTAAATCCGTTCTGCAACTTCTGCACTGCAGCATAACTACCCTGAGCACCTTGAAACAAACAGCCTGACTTCAGAAAGATGTCTCTATCAATCACTGAGGTTTTTATTATTATTATCAACAAGCTTTAAGGCAGTTACAGGCAAAGTAGCTACCCAATATTACGCTTGGATACCTTAAATACTGTTCAGCAGCCCCTGCTGTGCCAGAAACAGACAAAGAGAAATACTGCTACTGGGAAGGGGAAAACCGTCTAGCACGACATGCCACACAAAGAACGGCAGCCCCATTTTAAATCAGGAATGGGCACAAGCATATTTCAATAAACACCTAATCTTCCAAGGAGATCATTACTCACCCCGTTCATAACTAGCTTGAACCAGCATTCACATAGGAGGTTTTTAGTAATATTTGGAATTTAATCCTAATCTTTGGCATTTTAGACAACCTTTTCTCTCTAAAATCTATTCCTGTGCCTTGTTACTATTTTCTAGTAATCCCAGGATCTGTAACTACCTCTGCAAGGACCAGAGTCTTGAAAGTCATGGACACTATTCCTGATGAAACAGTGAAGGAAACCAAACAGTCCTGCCCACTGAAAAAAGCAGTTTTAAACAAGAGCGGTACAGTCTGCTTGAGCATCACGATATATAAAATATATGTATAAACAATGTGCATTCACAGCAGAATAATGCAGCCCTACCTGAGTCATGAACTAACAAACAAAGCTAACCTGGGAGTTACTGCTTAACTGTAACTGTATAACCAACTGCAGAATGAAGGATAACAACCCACCACTGAACTGCAAGAAATACCAACACTAGTGAGTCCCAGTACACCAAAATAACAGTGGTGTTTAATGGACAAACTACACAATTTTTAGCCTTACTCTTCTTCAAAACAACACTAAAAACGTCCCACCAAATTTACTTTAGTGTTTCATAAGACTAATATTGCCAAGGAAGGCAGCCTTCCACAAATTTTCTGCACATTTTCTTGCAAGGAAATTCATACAGTTATTTTATCCTCCTCTGAATCCTTCTCCCCTCACCTTCGTAGTAATGAATTTAAAAAAACAAAAGGGGGGGCGGGGGTGGGAGGAGGGATGTGCTAGGAAAGAGATTGCAGCGACTTGTGACTGTCCTCCTTTTCTTTCAGATACACGAAATCATCTTCTCAGGTTCACTGTTACTCCTCCTCCTCCTCCTCCACCCCGCAGCTGCCACTGCAGAGAAGCCCAGCAATAACGCCAGCTGCAAACCCTGCCTGCCTACTTAGGGCAGTGATTACTTGGCCTGGCAGTACAATCAAAACATACCAGTCAGTAAGCCCTAACTGGCAAAGAGGAAGAAGGGGCATCGCGCTGGCAGGAAGGTCTGTGGGGGGGCCAGGTTGCCATTCAGGGGTCTCCTGCACAAGCCTTGCCAAGAGGTTATGTCTGGCTTTCTGTCACTGCTCTGATCTGTTCCTCACAGCATCCTAAAAGTTTTCAGCCACATTAAATTGCACTATTTCTCTTATCCAGAAACAGCTCCTACAGAATTTAAAGTGAAAACCACAAAATCATACCCCTCACCTGCACTGCCTCATAACTCCACAGATTTTTTCTTCCTTTTTTTTCCCCCTAAATTCAGTTAATAACAGAGAAAACGGTCTTAAACCAAATTAAGGTTGTGCAGTGTTTCCAAAGATACTAAAAGAAAACAGAGTGTAGAAGTTTACCTGCGCCTCATACGTGGAATATGGGAATAAGTTGACAAAAAGGCAGGTGACACAGATGGGGCAAAATCCGAATCATCCGAATCCTCTGTGCCTTCACTCAGGGATTCACCCTAATCAAATGAAACTTCTGTTAAAAACTTTTTGAACCAGAAAGAATTGCTGAACTGTATAATCTAGTAGTAACTATTAGTACCACTGTTCATAGCAGGCGGCACCTTGCTTTCACTTACCCTGCAAGATCTTCTTGTTGCCCAAACCTCTAAGGAATGCAGGGCACCCGCTGACAAACAAACTATGATGCTGAGACCATTCAGGGTACAAAGAACGAAGAGAACTTTCTGAAGAACATAAAGATTATGGAAATTAAAAGATTAAATCAAGGCATTTGTAAATAAATAATAATAAAATTATTTGTAAAAGTAATAATAATAAAAAAGTAAACAAACAAATGAACAAACTGCATAGAAAGCACAAGGATGGCCGTGACAATTACTTCTTAGAAACATTTGTGATGAAGTCTACAGATCAAGTAATCTCCAAAACTGGAGTAATTTGCAAAAGCTTGTTTTGCCCTATTGTGTGACCTGACAGAGAGGTCCAGAAGGTTTTAATACAGCTCAGATGTGATCTATAGTCCATCTACTCATCCAAAAACTATAAAATTCCTTTAACTTTTCTGTGGGAAATCCAGATGTGAGATAATCACCACTACAGAAATGTTAAAACGCTTGTGTATTTGAGAATGATGCTGTTTGGGAGATCTATTTCAGCGTTCTGCAAGCCAGGAAGGGCCAGGAAGATCAAAAGGACACTGGAAGCACCAAATCATTGGCTAAAATTTACACCGTATTTACCCATGCAGTCTTGTCTCAATTCAGCTGTAGTTTTGGTTGCAAAAAAACACAGAAAGGACAAGAACTGTGCATTGGGTCAGCACTGCACTGGTCAAAACCCAGAGAAGAGGGAGAATACCCACCTGTTACAGAACCATGATTTGCTTCTGATCAGCTTGGAAAACCAGAAAATAACAGAATTTTTCACAGTAAACCCACCAGTCACCTCAGTACTGCAGCGTCACACAAGCATGGACTTTATCAAAGCAGTCGTGTTAAGTCAAGCACGCAGAGTACCTTGAGAGAAAGGCGAGCTTCATTGCACGACTTGGTGTGGTACAGCTTCAGTGCAGTCTCTTCGGTGCATTTAGCAAGAGGAAACGCCTCACAGCAGAAACAAACCTTGTCTTGGCCCATATCCACCTTTAAAAACACAAAACTCAGATTAGCTTTATGCAACACTTTCACCTGCATAATCTAGAGCCTATGTGTTAAACTATACCTCTGACCGCAGGGACGCCAGTGATTCATGCGTTATAAAGCAAATAACAAATCAGCTGCGTCTTCAGAGCCTGAAGACAGAGCCCAGCTCTCAATGAAGTCAAACAAAACCGTTTCTGGGCTCAGCGTGCTCTTCTAATGGAGAGCAAAACTTTTTGAAACGTAATCTTCTGGAGTTTTCAGCTTTAGGAGCTGAAGACCTTATGGAGACTCCAACTTTAAAGTCTGTGGACAATTTAAACTGAATCAAAGCCTGAAAGAGGGAGTTTTCTTCACCCCTCCACCCACCCCACTGTCACTACAACCCTTGCATCTCTATGTTGGCACTTCTTGTGATCCCAGCACAGCAAGCTTACAAGGCACAACACAAAGAAATATGTGTAAATTGTTATGCTCACCACATCACATCGGGGTACGCTGGACACAAACTTAATGCCTTGACATGTTAGTGCAAAGCTGGCCACACTCAGCAGAACGCAGATGATAGACAGCAGAACAAATAGGTTAGCCTGGAACAGCAAAGCAACAGCCGTGAGCCGGACGGAAGGAACCAACGGCAGCACAAATCCCACTCCCAGACTGAAGCTGAGAACAACTCTCCCCTTCTTTTCAAAACTTCTCATAACCTCAGTGCCCCAGAGTGCCTTAGCTTAGCCCAGTAAGTAGATGGTTACTCCAAACCTTTGTCTGCTCTCTCCTTACTCTGCACTAGTTGTGCAGTGATGATAAAGCACGTGCAAGTATTGAAAAGTAGAAGCAGCAGATTTTTCTGGAGTGCGAATTATGATTTGCAAGCCATCCAACTTCTACTGTATGTCACATCCCTCCACCGAGTTTACCTCTCAACACGTTTAGATGAATAAGAAACCTGAAGAGGAAACATCTTAGGACAACATTAATTCTGCATGAAATTTCCAAAACTATTTTGCAGCACAAAAAAATGAAAAATATGTTTCCCAGTACAGTGAGGACAGAGGCACTTGAGGGACTTTGGTTATATGATTTTTTTCCACCTGGCATGCCCTGTTGAAGATGTGAAGTGCCCTCAAAGCACATGCAATCAAACGAAAAGTGTGGTATTTATAAACTTTCTCAGAGAATTTGGGTACCTTCAGTAGAAAATAAGATGTAAAGCTCTACCAAAGGAAGGAGTTTAGGACAGGAGAGGAAGGAACCAGCTTCTATACAAGTAGAGAGTAACATCAAGTGCAGAACAGTTGACAGTCAATAGCCAAACAGCTTCGGTGGGCAGCAGGGGGGAAGTTTCCCTTTCACGATTAAATACATCCAGACAGGCATGCACGGGAAGAGGCTTCTTCTCTGGAAGAAAACTCAATTTCAAAGAATAAGCGTTGCAAACTGACTTCTGAAGCTGATTGATACGGAATACAGATACCCAGAACAGAAAAGTCTCAGACACCCAAAAGCAAGATAAGATTTCAGAGCCAAAGCTTCTCAGCAGCTCTACTGCTGAAGGCCAAGCCTCCCGTGCAAGGATGTCCTTCAAAAGATAGGACTATAGTTTGCTTTTGCCTTGCAGCATCCTGCCTCTGGGACCCATTATTTACCCAGTATCTTTCCACGCTGTAATACAGCCTGGGTGGCAGGACCCCAGTGTGGCTCTCAATTTTGTTCACTAACAGGTCCTATCACAGACATCCCCCTTCAAGGCTCTTTCTCTCTCTCAGACGGTGCTGCTAAGGGTCTGATACAGCTGCAGCTAAGATGTTTCCCTTACTTTCTCCCCTCTGGGGCAAAAACATGAGCAACAAAAACACAGCAGCCCTCTCTGTCTTTGACACGGCAGCCTGACCATCCGCCTCCCACCTCCACCCCTGCTGCAGCTCCTTTCTCACAGCATCACAGCCCTGTGCTTTCTCCAAGTGCCACCTGCACCAGCCTTGTTGACACAAGAGAAATCAACAGTTGGGTTGTTTTTCCCCATGCCCAAAGCCTCGGATTGAAGTGGCAGCCATAGTTCAGCCTGGCTGTTCACAAAGAAACAAACTCAGGCAGTGCGAAATCATCATGTAAAGGGGGAAGATGCGAGACGAGCGTTTTGTAAGCCAAGAGGCTACCTTTTCACTGGAGGAGCAAGAGTGCTCCCATGCAAGGGTGCTGCAGGCAAACAAGTGTACTCCAGCAGATTTCAGAGATGAAAATCCTGAATCCTGGACCAGAGTAGCAAACAGGTTGCTTTAGAAAGGACGAGTATTTTTAAAGGAAGCAATAAATGTGAACTGCATTATAAAATTGCAATATAAAATTCCTTGAGTACCATAAACTGACAAACAAAAGCAAAAATAAGGTAATACAGGAAGCCACAAGAAACAGCGTGACCATGTTCTTAAGCACAAACCCTACCACAAAATTCTCTGAGGGCTGGCACCTCCTCGTGGGTAAATTTTGTGGCATTCACCAGTCACTGTAATTCTGTTCAAGACCAAGCTCTGGGAAGGAAAGGCGGCAAAATGATGGGGCACAACCACCTACCCTTAATTACAGTCTAATTGCTACATCTGAGAGCTTTTAGTACACACCATGATGAACTAAAATCTAGATATAATTACACAACTTGGGCTGAAAACAGAGCTGTATCGAGCAGTTTAGATGCATAGAAAGAACTGCAGATGTTACTTGCACAATTTGAAGAAATTGAGTGACTGAAAACACTGAGTGACTGAAAACAGCTCTGCATAGAAAGAATAATGAGAAGAGGCCATTCCTTATGAATAAGGGACATTTGTAGACTGAGACATAACAATATATGAAAAAGAATAACGACCACTTAATCCCACAAACCTTACACTTCAACCGCTGAGCACAGTCCAAAGCCTGCATGAAGCCAATTAAATGCTGACACAGGTTGCTGCAACCTTAAACATGGTCATTGACATCACTCCTCGGATTTCTGGCACGGCTCTGCCGCAGGTACCCCACATGATAAATAGCTGGGTTCAATAGCAAACTTACGAAGCCACCTTCACGAGCAGACAATTCCTTTCTGCACCTGGCACCTGCCTGAGTTAAGGGCTGCCAGGGAGAGAGCTGTGCCATCTCTGCCTCCCTCACAGCAGGGAGACGGTTCTGTGCGGCAGGGGGAAAGGGATTCAGGCTAAAAGCTGGGAGAGAGGAGTCCATGAGAGGTGTGTTTACAAGAAATATGTGCAAAGAGCGTTGTGTAAGGACTGAAAAGGGAAGGGCAGCACAGCTGGAAAAGGCATATGTTTTAGCTCTGAATGCATTTTATAGTTGTAGTTAAAAATGTCAATGTGACTTTTAAAAATCAAACCGCTTTAATTACACACACAGATATGAAAAAAAGCCACAAGTTCGTAGAATTACATCATGGAATAGCTGCTGCGGCAAGGGAGGTCAGGAAGAGTCTCGTGTACCCTCCTGCTCAAAGCAGGGTCACCTATAAGGTCACAGCAGACTGCTCAGGGCTTTAGGCAGCCTCATCTGAGAAAATTCCCCAGGTGCTGCACAACATCCCTGGGCAACCTGGTCCAGCACTTGCCTGTCCTGATGATCATTTGGTATGAATTAAACGATCAGGAAGAGTTTGATGATTTCACATTTAAGTAAAACTAGGAAGGGTCCATGAAGTTTATACAAAGGAGAATACGTAAGAGTGAAAGAGCAACAACAGACAACAGGAAACTACAGGAACAACATAATGTAGGAACAGCATAAAAAGCAGGCAATATAGAAAGAGCGAGGACTGTGCAAGCCTCAGGCGTTTTGAGACAGATGGCATTTACATTTATTTTCATGAAAATATGGTCCTTCCAGACTGGGAGCCCCAGACACCAAGCTCCTCTTTCTAACCACGGAACTGGTAAAAGGCTTCCTTTGCTCTGCCTGTGCTAACCAATGCACCACTGAGAAAAAACAACCCATCCTCGCTCACGAATCTGACCCCTGGTACTCCTCAGTGACGACCTTGTGGATCCTGAAGAAGCACTCCTTAAAAATCAACCAACTACTTTGCCCTGGAAAAAGTCTTCAGAATTGATGGTAAGATAAATAACCACAACAGCAATAAAATAAACAAACCAACCCCAAAACAGAACAAAACACCCCACATAAATGAAAAAAAAAACCCCACTTTGAAAACTTCTTTTCAAATCCCCACTCTGAGATGCTGAAAGCCACACAGCTTCAGATTTCACTTGCACATAGCAAGAGCTTACATATCCCACACATCACTTCCATCAGAGCAATGTAATGTCAACTCTATTTGACACACTGACACCGGCCACTTTCTGTCAGGTGGGAGTACTGAGGTTAGCTGCCATCAGACACTCAAACAGTAGAACTAAGCTAAGCTTTAAAACTAACTAACTTCCCTGTTTTAAGCAGAAGCAGCGCTCCTCAGAGAGCTAAATTATCTATACTAAACAAGCACTTTATTTTACCCATACAAACACAAAAAGCACTCTGTAAAAAACAGTAACACTCCACCAGACGAGGACCACTCTTGCCCTTAATGAGGACTCCATCGTGCAGGAAAGAATACAGACTTTCACAGACTTTGACCACTCTTTCAATAATGATGTTACTACAGTTTAGAAAAAGAGACAGTATAGCCTATTTTTTCAAGGAGAAAATTGTGATTTTTTTGTTTGTTTGTTTGGGGGGGGTTGTGTGTTTTTGGTTTTTTTTTTTGTTTTTTTGGGGGGGGTTTTGTTTTTGTGGTTTTTTTTTTTTTTAATTTTGGGGTTTTTCTGTTAAGAAATTACTATTAAATCAGGATCATCTTTTGATAATTTACTTACAGCAAGTTTTAATCCATACTTACCAAAACCATCGTCTGTTTCTTCCACGTCACCACAGCTAAGATTCCACATAAGATTACCTACAACATCAAAAAACAGCATCACTGAGAAAGGACCAACTGTTCACAAAATGCTGTCAACATGGCATTTAGCACTGCTCTGACAAAGGGTACTCTGGAACACCACAACAATGCTGAGTGTTTGTTTTCTGCAACATGGCTAAGAAAATCTAAATACCGGCTCTGTCTTCACCCTTGCTCACAAATCCGTCACTTCATTAAGGGCCTGCCTCTTCCTTTGTCCTGACTCTGGCCCTCTCCTGACTGTTTTGGTGAACTGCGAGCATGAACCTTACCGAAAACACTGAAAAGCACCAAAACAACAGTCATCTCCCTGAACTGGCTCGGTGTTTAGTCAGATGAATGCCAGCATCACCACGGGGAAAGAAGAGAAGGTAAAAGCATCCCTTCTGCAGCAGTTAGACCAAACTTGTTGAATCACAGAATCAAACCCTATGACCTCAGAGGGCAGAATGGTTAAGGAAGGAGAAGGCATTGCTGTGGAACTGAAGCAAAGAGCTGATATTGAAAAAGTAAGTGCTTTTCTTCATTATTAGAGAGACAGGATACCTCTCTTTTATAGGTGCAATTTTAAAATATTTTAAAAGCGTAAGTGTGGTGCAGGGTCCAAAGGAACTCCGTAGGTTGCATATATAAACCCCTGCTTTTATCTAGGGTGAGAAAAAAAAAGACAAAAGATCACAAGAGAAATACCAAACATGTGCATTTGGATGGTCTGTATTCCCTCCACTCCACCCTGCCCCCCATGCCTCCCCCTTCCTCCCCCTTCTCCCCTGTAAAGGCTGCTGGTACTTTCAGGGATGAGCATTGCGTTATGCACGCAGATAGGATCTAACCGTTCCCCAAACCGCAGATCACTGAGCACATTTCCACAGGTTGTGAACAACATTGGAAACATAATTTAAATGTTTAACCTGAGGACCCGGCTGATGCTGTTCACACCAGCCGCAGGAGCAGAGCCTGCCAACCACAGAACATGGTTTGCCCGTTGCTCAAGGGCCCACAGACAGCACACAATCTGAGCACCTCCTTCTCTTACCAACTTCTGCTTACTGCTGCCTAGAACTACTGTATATTCTGTATTTGTAAAGGTTTAAAGCAGGGCCCATAACTTACGACTCTACGAAACTGTCACAAGCCTGTTCATTTTATTCCCCAAGAACACTGCTCTTTGATCTCTCTCTCACTACAGCAACGGCATGCATCGCTCAACAGTGACATACATCACAACTTTTGAGAAAATTCCGTTCCTGGTTGCATATAATAATTGTGTGCATGATTTTAGGCTGAAACGCAGACCAGGAAACACCCCCCCAATCTAGTTGTCTTTACATTTGTTTTCCTGCTGCGGTTCATGCTGTCACCCCGGTAAAACTGTCAGCAAACCCGTAACTGCTTGTTCTTTATTCCCGAGTGGGAGCGAGCCTGCTCTTGCTCTCCCTGGAGCGGCAGCGGGAGCGGGAGCGGCGCTTCGCGCTGACGGCGGCGCTGCCCCGCATCTCCCG
>NW_010427075.1:522-826 GCF_000710305.1 Buceros rhinoceros silvestris | reverse complement strand
CCAGCACCACCACCAGTCCTGCGTACACCCTTGCACCTCTCCGCCTGCAGCACGCTCTGGACCGGCAAGCACTACCAGTCCTCTTCCAGGACAACTTACACTCTGCAGTGCCAATTTCAGACAGGTCTCAATGCATTTGCCAGCCTCTTCCTACTGAAGGGTTCTCCTTGATCCCTTGCAAGATGCAGAAGGATGGGGCAGTCATGGGGGACTCACCCAAGGTCATCCCTCTCTGCCACCGAATAGCAGAGACCACTCCTGTCTCCTCACCTTAACCATCCCTCTCTCCAACTTAGCTGTCACT
>NW_010427075.1:0-294 GCF_000710305.1 Buceros rhinoceros silvestris | reverse complement strand
AGCGGGGGCCGAAAGGAGCCCAGCCTCGCCGCTGCCTGTCCCCCGGCTCATGCTCTGACCCGGAGCCTGTCCAGGGATATGCATCCTCCTTCCCGGGGCAGAAGTTGCCTTGTGCTGGTAGAGTGGCCGGGTGCTCGACAAGCAAGATGCTCTGCCACAGTGAGATGGAGGGAATTCCTCCAGGGGAAGAGAAGGGAAAAGGAGGACGGTACGCACAGTCTTCCTCCCAGTGCCTCCAATCCAAGCCTTGCCACGGCACAGGAAAAGCCTGATCCCTCTCCTGACCCCCGCTAG
>NW_010427074.1:8396-15153 GCF_000710305.1 Buceros rhinoceros silvestris | reverse complement strand
GGGCCGGGCCGGGGTTTGTGGAGGTTTCATTAACGCCGTGCTCTTTTTCAGAGGTTTTTTTTTTAACTCAAATGGGTGATGAAAAGGATTCTTGGAAAGTGAAAACTTTAGATGAAATTCTTCAGGAAAAAAAACGGAGGAAGGAGCAGGAAGAGAAGGCAGAGATAAAACGTATGAAAAATGTAAGCGCTGCCTTTCGGTGTCCAGGCATTTCTGATGAACCCGCGGAGCTTCAGGGCTTCAGTAAATCCTCGTTTTCGGATGGGAATGAGGCATCTGGCCCTGCCCGCGGGGGGGTTGTGTGTGAGCTCTGCTCCCAGAGTTTGACAGAAGGATGGTGCTTCGCCAAGATGTCATTGGCCTGATTGTGCTTTGGGTCAGCTCTTGGCTAGAAAAAGTAACGAAACTGATGTGATTAGTGAAGGTGCTGTTCAGGTGACAACCTGTCAGAGATTTTATAGAAGAATGGGTTTAAATAATGGATCCTGAATTACTGTTACGTTACTCGATTGTTTTGGTACAGCTCTGTAATAACATTCTTTTGGGAAAAACCCCACAATAGTTAGTGCAGTCCTCATTAATTGTCATTTAATTCTGTGTAATTACATGGAATTTACAGCAGTTCAGCTGTAACTGCAGTCACACTCCGTTTGGCTGCTCACTGCTGTGACGTTTCTGCCCCATCAGTTAGTGTGTTCTGCTGGTGTGACCAGCTGGGGGTAGCTTTTGAGCCAGGACGGGAAGAGCTGGGCGCTACTTCACTCTTTTCATTCTGTGACATAACAATTAATTGTATTTTGGCTCTGCCCTTTCCTGTGTTCCTGTCACAGTCAGATGACAGGGATTCAAAGCGGGATTCTCTTGAGGAGGGGGAGTTGAGAGATCATCGCATGGAAATAACCATCAGAAACTCACCTTACAGGAGGGAAGACTCCATGGAAGACAGGTGAGAGCAAGAGAATAAAATACCTTCTTTCCAAAATGAGAGAAGAGGAAATAACACGCAGTCTGTGTGACGGTGCTTCCTCAGCGCGTTGATTTGTCTTGTATTTTAGAGGAGAGGAAGATGATTCCTTGGCTATAAAACCACCACAGCAAATGTCGCGGAAAGAGAAAACCCACCACAGGAAAGATGAGAAGAGGAAAGAGAAGCGCAGACATCGCAGTCATTCAGCAGAAGGTGGTTGTTGCTGCGTTTGGGTGACGTTTCTGGTGGCTTCCCCCGGCGAAGCCGACAGGCACTGTGTAGAGAGTAGATACGTGCAGTGGAGGGGACGTGTCAGGTGGATAAGGCAAAGGGGTTTAAACTTATTTCTTTGGTTACGTTTAATGCCCTTGTGGGAACGGCAGGGGTCTGTGCTTGTGTGAGAGGGCAGAGATCGCTTGGGACAGGGACATGGCGTCTGCCTTTACTCTTTGAAGTCTGTCAGGCTTCTTCCTGGCTTCACCGAGTGAGCTGAGCTATGATCTTTGTACCTGACTGTAAAGGAAAAAAATACCCTTTCTAGAGACATCTGTGTTTCATTCCTCTTACTGATAGCCTTTTCCTGTTTTTAATGCAAGTATTTGTGCAAGATCTTACAATCTTCTAATCTTCCACCGCCTTTTCAGATCAGGACTCTTCCACTAAATAAGAGAGAACATGGCAATAGGTTACCTTAACTTCCATCCTTCCTAGTCTTGGTTTTTAAAAATAAGAGCACGAAGTATTTTGAATAGTAACACTCCAAAATTCACTTCTGTTTGTTTAGGGAAACATGCCAGAGTGAAAGAGAAAGAACGGGAACATGAGCGTAGGAAGAGGCATAGAGAAGAGCAGGATAAAGCCCGTCGTGAGTGGGAAAGACAGAAACGGAGAGAAATGGCGAGGGAGCATTCCAGGAGGGAGAGGTACATCCATCCCTCCCTCCCTCCCCTGTGACAACCGACAGAGAACAAACAGCTTCCTCCTCTAAATCCATCCCTAACCTCTCTTTGTTCTGAAATAACGAAAGAACGCAGAGCAAAAACGTGTGAGGTCTGGTACCAGTGCCGAGCTCCCGTGAACGTGTTACCACGGAAAATGTTCTTGCCTGTAACTGCCTGTGTCAGGGGCTTCATGACAACAGCTATTTCTAATTAAGAATATTTCTAATTCTTTGCCAGTGTTTTACTGGAGTGAAAAAACAAGAACAAAGCACGAACCAGTTTGGCGTAGTATCAGGGGATTTATTAACTGAACTTGCGTAATTTCTGTTTAAGTCCTGATAAGGGGTAGAAGCTCACGTGTTTTAGAGCTCGTGGTCTTTGTCTTTGAAAGCTGTTTCTAAAGGGTCACCTGAAAAGCTGCCCCTGGTTTGGACGGGTGTGCAGGCAGCGGGTTGCTGCTAATCAAATCGAGTGGCCCTGTAATTTGTTAGAGTGAAACAGCTTTACTTCATGAGCTGAACTCGTAATGAATCGTAACGTCACAGAGTAATTATTTTCTAGAGATCGTCTGGAGCAACTTGAGCGAGAACGAGAGAGAAAAATCAGAGAGCAGCAAAAAGAACAACGGGAGCAAAAAGAGCGGGAGAGGCGAGCTGAAGAAAGGCGTAAGGAACGGGAGGCCAGGAGAGAAGGTAACGCTCTCTGTGAGAACGCTGTTTGGGCTTGCTCTCTGCTGCCTGGAGGCGGAAGGGAGGTGTAGGGAGTGCTTGGTACTTAGGGCAGTGCCAGAATTTAAAAAAGATTAAAGCGGATGGACCTTCTACGTGGGAAGGGGGAAAAAATCTGTTAAAGTCTGTGTGGGGGAATAAACGATGTCACATGCCTTAAATATCACGGCGTGTTGATAGTCAGAAGGTCTGTCTTTGCCTCTCTCCATTGGTCTGGTTTCGTGTAGAAACCAGGTTTATGTAGCTGACGTCGTCTGTGCGTGCGTGTGTATCTGTCATGATCCCAGTCGCTTCCAAACTCTTTGGCTGAGTCTAACCCAGTCTGATAGAGATTGAAGTCTCAAAACTAAAAGTTTTAGGGATTTGGAGAAATAAATTCCAGTGGGAGGGAGACAGCTCATGTAAGTGCTTCAGCCAAGAAAAAGGCTGTAGTGGGAGTTGAGCGGGGAGGATCTGGTAACCGAGCACTTTAAGTTAACCTCTGCACACGAACCCTCTTCGTGGAGTACCAGGTACTTGCAGTCTAAGTTCAGAGAGTTTTTGGTCAAAGGTTCTCCTTTTGTCCCAGCTGTCAGAGGTAGAAGTCAGAGCCAATTCCTGTGATGGAGGAACAGAGATGGTTCAAGAGTAGCAGAAGACGATGCATTTGTTGCTGTGCTTTGTAGTTTGGCTCAGACCAAACAGCTCCTTTCTGTGCTTGGTAGTTACGCTGATACCGCTCAGTCTCTCTAGACTTTCATTGTAGTTGTTTTTATTGCTCTCAATGTTCCGTCAGCTCCTTGGAAAACACAGCTGGTTTTATTCTTCTGTGTAACTTCTTGGTCTGTCCACTTCTTCCTCCGGCACGAAGCCTTAGTTTCAGGGTGTTTACTCTAGTATGTGGGCATCTTGCTTCTGTTTTTCTGGCAGCACCTTTCTCCAAGCAGAACAAACCCGCATCTTGCTGTGCATGAGGTGAATCATAGTCTTCTGTTCTCCTAGACAGAATCAGGTTCCACTCCTCCCCATTAACCCTTTAGTTTGGAAGGAGAAATGAAGGGTATGCGAGGTGGCAGATGGAAGTGTTCTAACTAGGGCAGTGAGATGTAACAATTTCTTCCGGTTTTGTTTTCACTAGTTTCTGCACACCATAGAACAGTGAGGGAAGAATATGGAGACAAAGTAAAAATGAGACCCTGGAGTCGCAGCCCATTACGACAGCAGAGAGACAAGCTTGAGCAAGGAGATAGCAGGAAACCAGGTAGCACTTGACACTTTATCCTGTCTTTGCCTGGGGCTAGGAGGAGCCGCTCTGGGGCAGTGTTTGCTGTCAGTAGTAAGCTGTTTCCCTGGTACTCTGTTGAATTGGCCACGTCACCCATGGAGGCATGACTCTGGATAATCGTGAATACGTACGTGTGCTGTTCGCTAAAACAATGCTGGTTTTGCAGGTAAATGTGCAAGTGACAAATGGAATGAATCTTTCCTTTCTAGAGCAGGCATAGTCATTTCAAAAGTTTCAAAGCAAGTTACTTCATACAAGGATGAAAGAAGCAGCTGACCGAATTTTTAAAAATTTTGTAGTTTAATTCCCTTGCAGATTAAAAAGGGATTTTTTGCACTAGCTCTGGTGGGATTTGTTGTTAGGAACTAAGCTCCTGGAGAAGTTACCTTCCAGGGATCGGTATAGTTTAAGCATCACTGATATTGCCATCTCGTAGAAGAAAATAAACGCTTAAGGCAGTGTTCTGGTTAGATGGTGAATTTTGTTCTCTAAGCCAGAAAATGGTCCTTCCCATGCCTAGGTCCTGACTGTGAGCAGAGGAGTTGCATGACTGACATAAAAGTGTCTTTGGTTAAGAAGAAAAGCTCTGTGTCTGCTTGTTAATATGTGTACCTGTACAAATAAGTGTAACTCTTTCAAGCGGGCTGATTGCAGCGAGTGATCAGCCGAAATTCCGGGTGGAGTCGGGCAGTAAGTGCTGTGAAACTGCTGCTAACGATCAACAGCGACTCGTAGGTGGTAGTTGGTGGTGGTCCAGAGGGACTGCCCCCAGCGCGCAGTCAGCTCTGAGAGAAGCGCTGCGTGTGCACACCGTGGTGTGGTGATACTTGATAACCAAGTTACTTCAGGTTTTTTTAACGAATCTTAGAGGGGTTTAGGTATGTATCACGTTTAAAACCCAAAAGATCCATATTCCACATTTCTGGCTGTTGATCCTGCACCACGGCCATTCAGAAAAGCCGTTTGTCTGCTGAGTGGAGTGTGAAGGTTTTTTTAGTGCTCTGTATTTCCAGGGCAGGATGTTCAGCACCAGTGTAATGGCCAGAGAAGTAAAGCGGTTCTCCGGGTATTCAGAGGCTTAGCGGTGATACTCATCAGCACCCTGTTTGTAATTTGTGTGGTCTCAGCAGTAAAAGAGGAGAAACCGGAAGAGAGAGATCCTCTTTCAGACTTGCAAGACATCAGTGACAGCGAGAGAAAAACCAGCTCGGCGGAGTCTTCATCAGGTGATTGAATGCAGTTTAGTGGATGTAGTTAATAGCACAGTTGTCTGTCGTTAGAGCGGGTGCCTGCTTAGTTATGTGTTTGGTTATTCCTGAGCAGAATCTGGGTCAGGCTCGGAAGAGGAGGAGGAAGAGTCTAGTAGCGAAGGCTCTGATGAAGAGGGAGAGGAAGAGGAGGAGGAGGAGGAGACGGGAAGCAATTCCGAGGAGGTGTCTGAGCAGTCAGCTGGTGAGTAACAGAAAGTGGGTCCTACAGCGGCGTGTTACGATGTTGTTTCTCGTTCTTTCTGTACTGTTTTATTTGAACATTTTCCTTTTCTCTTAGTCTAGGATAGGCTGAGACCTCACAGGTCAAGATAACTAAAAAGAAAAAAAACAAGTACAAGTCATATTCTATCCTTTTATATAGAGGTAATACTAACTATTTGTCTAAGAAGCCAGGTCAGAAAACCGAAAGTCCTTTTTGTCTTCCTAAATAGCATAAGGCTTGACAGTTCAAGCAATCTTGTAGCGTAAGAAATATTCTGGAGAGAACGATTCTGCACTTACTTGTGGGGCAGTGAAATACAATTATCTCCATCATTTTGAATTATTCTCAGATTTTTTTTCATGCCTGTACAAGCAAAAGAACGTAATAAAAAAGGTTCAGTGACAAAGTCTACGTACGGCCGTTCTTTTAATCAGTCAAGAAAAGGCACAAAAGCATCCTCTGATGGCTGAGTGTTTTTCTTTACTGTTGATTACAGTTAATAAGCAAGTAATCATAAGTTTCCTGTCGTAATTTTTGCCCCAGTCCCCGCATTCCCAGGTAACTGGTAAGGATCGCATTCCCTGCTGGGCGCAGTTCTGTGGCGTTAAGGGGAAGCGTTTGCTTTCCGAGTGAAACAGAAGTACAGGGTCACTGACGAGAAGGTGAAGGCCTGGCCAGTTAGATGAGTGTTTCCGTAGTGAAAAATTATCTTAGCAGGAGCTCCAGAAGTGTTGAGCTGATTCAGCTGAACTTGGATTCTGTTTTGCAGAAGAGGTGAGCGAAGAAGAAATGAGCGAAGAGGAGGAACGGGAGAATGGAAACCACATCCCAGTTGGTACAATGCAAATGCTGAATATTTACAGAAGTGTTTGGCTGAATTTTTGCAGCCAAATAAATCTGTTTCTACAGATACTTAAAAATATTTCAAATGTATTTCTTGTGGCAGTTTTGCCATCATTCTAAAGCATCAAATGATGGGCATTTTGGGGCCATTCTCGTGTCGGAATCAGAAAGTCCTTGCACTCAGATTGAGATTTACTGGGTCAGTTTTCTCCTTCGTTCTGTTAAAGGTTTATTTTTCTGACATGCTGTATTTACCGCTGGAAATTGTGTTTATGTGATTGTGAATGAGTTCTTGAAAGCAGCATCTCTGCACAGAGGGGAAACAGGTCTTGTTGATCCTTCCTGTTACAGTGACTTTAAGTCGCACACCTCTCTCACGTGTAGTGATCAGTGCTTCACCACCCTCGTTTGTCTAAAGCTGGACTTAATTGTTGCAGACGTCTCCCTCTTTCCACGACTGATTCTGACTTTTAAAGTTACAGAGTCGAGGTTTGACCGAGATTCAGCCGGTAGCGAAGGAGAAGAGGAGGAAGCAGGGGAG
>NW_010427074.1:0-8309 GCF_000710305.1 Buceros rhinoceros silvestris | reverse complement strand
GAAGCGAAGTAGAAGAGGAGGAGGCAGGGGAGGGCACCCCCCATTCCAACGCAATGTCAGAAGGAGACTACGTCCCGGACTCGCCCGCTTCCTCCCCCATCGAACTGAAACAGGAGCTTCCCAAGTACCTTCCTGCCCTTCAGGTAGAGGATTACTAAAACGATGCTCGAGGCTGTCACAGGCAAATGGGTTTCTGTAGCTGCTTTGTTAACATCATAAAGACATCTTTATGCATGAGGGAGTTTATGGTTAGACTGTGCCTTGCTGATTCGGCATCACAAAGTGCACATTTCTGTGTGAAATACAGCTGTCTTTTTTTTGGACAAGGAAAAAATGTACACGGATCAAAAATGAGATGAGTCTTTGAGGCACAGGTAAGAATGTAGTAATGCTCTGCCCAGGGTTCCTTTAGAGATCCAAGTACTAACAAACCCTAAAAATACCTTTCCACGTGGCATGGCCATATGGGTGAATTGTCTTGGTAAGTTTTAACTATTCTTGTGCAGTTGCTGAAGTTTATTGTGTGTCTTAAAAACAAGCAAAACCCTCCCCCAGATGCAGGAGGAGTAAGCGTTGTCCATCTGTCTTTTTCAGGGGTGTCGTAGTGTGGAGGAGTTTCAGTGTTTGAACAGGATTGAAGAAGGAACATACGGTGTCGTGTACAGGGCAAAAGACAAGAAGACTGGTTAGTACGAGTGGTCTGCAGTTACTGCCTTCGTGGTATCTGGGGCTGCAGTGGTATGCAAAGGATGGTTCTGCATTTCTCCTTGCTCAACAAAATCTATCCAGAGCCCTGTGTTCTGAACCAGGGGTACTCTGTGCCATTTGACAGCGTGTGGACTTTGGTAGCAGGGCTTTGCTTGCAGCCCTGAGCTGAGAAGTGATCTCTATGTGGGCCGTGATGTGTAGAACAGTTAACTGGGTCTCGGTTTCTGGCTGGAGGTCTGCTGTAGAGAGGGGCCAGGCTGGAAGTTCTCGCACAGCGATGGAAGCAGTGCCAGCAGGCGTCACTGCATGTGCAGTGATGGAGCAGAGAGTTCGGGAGAGCAGAGCTGCTGTGCAGCAAGTGGATCCAGCAGTACTTTGTTGGAGAGAGACATTTTGCTCGTTCCATTTTTTTTGAAGTTCCCTCTCGAAAAACACTTCCTGTGTATACAAGCAGGTTTTTTCTTTAAAACTCACCCTCTGCTTATGAGGTCTCTAATGGCAAGTGTATTGGGGGGGGTGTGGTGGTGGTTTCTACTTTGCTAATGTGAGGCTGACTCTGCTTTGTTATGTTGGTTTGACATAATGTCTTGAGTAATGGTTTCATTCAAATAAATTAGTGACAGAACACTGGCGGGAACCTCGTAACGTGTATTTCATTAGCTGCCTGACGGGAAACCTGCAGTTACTCGCTGTGTTTTCTTGGCAGATGAAATTGTGGCTCTGAAGCGGCTGAAAATGGAAAAGGAAAAGGAAGGCTTTCCCATTACTTCTCTGAGAGAAATAAATACCATTCTGAAAGCACAACACCTAAACATCGTCACTGTCAGAGTAAGGCCACAATCTTCTGTTTCAAAAGTATTTTTGTTCTTGAAACGTTGCCTCCTGGCTTTTAAAATGCCTTTTGAAAATGCTGGCATGTGCAGCAGAGCTCGTTTCTGTGAAGAGTTGTACACAGCCCGTGACGCTATATTGACATCACTTGTCTTTACAAAGTCTGATGCTTTGCAAAAAAGGAGCTGGGCTGTTTCTCCATAGAAAAATGTATTTATTTCCTGTGGATTTCACCAAGGGCAGGTTCCATTTATCTTCTTGCCAGAATATTCCCACACCCATTTTTGCACGGTTTTTCAGTACTGTGTGCTTGTTGTGATCGTTTGTTTCTGTGTTGTAGGAAATTGTTGTAGGCAGTAACATGGATAAAATCTATATTGTAATGAACTACGTAGAACACGATCTCAAGAGTCTGATGGAAACAATGAAGCAACCGTTTCTACCAGGTACTGTTTGACGCGGGCTCCCTGTGCTACACCGGGTTGTAATTTTGGCCACTTGCTGGCTTTGAGAGGCATTAATTTCTGAGCATTTGGAGGCACTCCAGCTATCCACATTAATTTTGCTTCATTGGCAGCTTGGTTTAACTGCTCTTGTTCTAAGACGTGTTTTCACAGGGCAGTCTATAGTGGGCTTTCAACTCACCATCCCTTTCTGCCCCCTGCCCCCTTCCCTGGTCTCCAAACAACAAAAAAATTGAAGATAGATTCCTTCTTTTAAACGCATTTTGCCTCTCTCTCTCATTTCAGGTGAAGTGAAAACCTTGATGATTCAGTTGCTGCGAGGAGTCAAGCACCTTCACGACAACTGGATACTTCACCGAGACTTGAAAACTTCCAACCTGTTGCTGAGTCATTCAGGCATTTTAAAAGTAAGAATTAGGTGGAACATGCTACACTAGTGAAAAAGCTTCTGCTGCAGAGCTGCACTGTGGTGTAGCTGTGTCAGGAGCTGGGGAGATGTTTTGCATTGATCTTTGGGAGGTACGAGGGGTGGCTTGTAACACACACAGCTGTGGAAGAGTGAACTTGACTATTAAAGACGACCCACGGGAGCCAGTGGTGTTGTGTGTGGCTCTTTCTGAAGGCTGGAAGCTGTGCAAGAGCCAGCCTGGCCCCCACACGTGGGACTGACAGGAAGCGTGTGGTCCCTGATGGAAACAGTGCTGCTCACCACTTTTCACTTAGGTTGGTGATTTTGGGCTAGCCCGAGAGTACGGATCTCCGCTGAAGCCATACACGCCAGTGGTTGTGACGCTTTGGTACCGGGCTCCAGAGCTGCTGCTGGGAGCTAAGGTACATTTCTCCTTGCTCCTCACCTAATGGCTGAACAGAGTATGAGTATGCTCGATTCTTTATGCTGCTCTAGAGGTGGGAATGCTGAATATTCAGTATTATTTTTCGTAATAACACAGCTAGAAGGGGTCCCTCTTCCACAGACAGAAGGTGGGTGGGTGAGTGGGCCTTGGGTGTTGGAGTGATTGTATGTGGCATCCTTAAAAAGCCCCAAACAAACCTCACGTGAACACCTGCACCACCCCCCAAACAACGCCGGGGAAGCCCGTTACTGATTCTATACGGTGTGACGTTCTCCTCTCCAGGAATACTCAACAGCGATAGACATGTGGTCGGTGGGGTGTATCTTTGGAGAGCTGCTCACGCAGAAACCGCTGTTCCCTGGGAAGTCAGAGATCGACCAGATTAACAAAGTTTTTAAGGTAACTTTTTGCCACGTTTGGATTTGAACTGGCTGGGTTTAGAGACAGGTCCAGCAGAGCAGTAAGGAATGAACGTGCTCGTTGTTGCTTTTTGACGCGGATTCAGCCGTAATAAAAGGCTCGTTACTCTGCTTCTTGTTGGACAATGCTTACAGTAGGCTGAGAGCACACTTTGTTCTCCCTGTGTCCTCACCAACACCCGCAGCTCCCTCGTGGGGAAGGAGGAGGGTTGCACTCTAGAGTGAGTTTATTAAGGCGGTATTTTAATTTACAGGATCTGGGTACCCCCAGTGAAAAAATCTGGCCTGGTTACAACGAGCTACCGGCAGTAAAGAAGATGACGTTCACAGAATATCCCTATAACAACCTACGCAAGAGATTTGGAGCGCTCCTCTCGGACCAGGGCTTCGATCTGATGAACAAGTAAGCGCTTGTTTTAGGGTGTCCCTGGGAAAACGTGTTCACGTGCTGGGATATGAGATGCGGTTGATAGGATAGTGGTGGAAAATGGCTTGTAGTGACGCGTGGCCCAAACCTGCTGATGGACTGCAGTTTGTCCGTGCCGTTCCGTGCAGTGCTGTTCCTCCCCCTCTCACAACAGCTTCAGTCAGTGGACCAGGCTCTCAACAGTACAGCTGAGTTACACTGTACTACAGGAATTTGTGGTGTATCACTGTTATCTCCTTGCCTTGTCTAAAACACAAAGCAGCATTGTGAAATGTTTTAATTGACCTTCCTGGATCCCTTCTGAGTTATCGCCCGTGACCCACAGGCTCTGCAGACAGAGCCAAACCTACTTTTGATACGTGGTTCCTGCTGCCAGGCTGTTGACTGTAGGCCATCAGGCAGCTGTGTCAGCCACCACACCCAGGACCAGAATTCTTCGTTAAAAATCAGAAACTGCTGAACAGTATTTCTGAAGCATTTATAATTTGGGGGATAATTTTTTTTCTTTTTGCCACCCCCACCCATCTTGTGTCTTCCCTGTTTAATTGTTTTCCTAAACTCTCCTCAGCTTTTTGACATATTACCCAGCCAGAAGAATTACTGCTGAAGATGGATTGAAGCACGAGTACTTCCGAGAGACTCCTCTTCCTATTGACCCCTCCATGTTTCCCACCTGGCCAGCGAAAAGCGAACAGCAGCGGGTGAAACGTGGCACTAGCCCCCGCCCGCCGGAGGGAGGCCTTGGCTACAGCCAGCTGGTACGTGCACAGCCTGCGCCGCCTTCCTGGGGTCCTGGAGGCGTTCACGGGGGCTGCGCTTCTGGGGCTTGGGATGCTGGGACTCGGAGAAACGTTTGTTCCTCTTCTCTTGGAGATTCTGTAGTTGTTTTGTGGTGGTGTTCAGATTTTTCTGTTGAAGAGGTAAATGCATCTGGACAGAAACTGATGGTACGTGATTTGTGACTGGTTTTCACAGGGTGATGATGATCTGAAGGACACTGGTTTTCATCTGACCACCACAAATCAAGGAGCATCTGCTGCAGGACCTGGCTTCAGCCTCAAGTTCTAAACTCAGCATCAAAGAGGAGGAAAAAAAACCCAGAAGGAACCATTCCTGTGAGTGGATTTCTGCGTGCCCCAGTTCTGTTCTTCCCGTCAGGGAGACGAGATGTTTTCCGCAGGGAAAAGCCCAATGTCGTCACAGAGGCTCTTGCTGGCTGTGGAGTCTAACTGCTGCATTCCATTAGCGGACTGGAATTACCCTGAAAAGCCAAGGATCGTTTCGGAGGTTGACAAAGGAAAACTTGAGTACAATCCTGGAACAGGGTCTGGTTTAGTTTTAGGGTTTTTTCTGTTGCATTTGTTTTGGTTTGTTGTTTTTCCTTGTAAATTTGTAGAATTAAAATACATTTTTAATTGTTTAACAGTGTGAAGGATTTCATTTCTTCACATGCAGCAAACCTGGATGGTGGTGGCACTAGTCTTCTGGAGCGGAATCTTATCTCCCCCCCTGCTCTGTGCTGTCACCAGTGCACTGCACTGTCAGCCTGGGCAAAGGGCTGCTTTTCTTTTCTATTTTTAAGTAAATTGTATGTGTTTGAATATAGTTACGGCAAAAAAAAACCCCATCACACTCCGAGGTTTCTTTCCTGCTGCCTTGGAGAGCGGGAGGCTGGGTTGGGCTCTACAGCTGGTGATTTTTGTGGGTGCACTGCTGAGCTGAGCACAGGTTGTTGTGTTCGTGTCTCGACAATGGCCCTGGGGCAAAAGAATGGCTCTGGTGTTCTATGAATCTAAAAGATTTGATATGGAGACTGGAAATGTTTCTCTCTATAGAAAGGGCCATTAAATATGCCCTTTTCTCAGCTTTACTGCTTAGGTAATGCCGTATTCCAGAGGACTCGCGTTGGAGTATCGCATCCTCTGAGGCTCTGACTGACGCTGCCGTCATTCTTTTCTGGCAACAGGGAGATTTGGGAAATGCCGGGGTGTTCATGCAGTGGGAACTGGGCACTAGTCCCATAAAAGGATTAGGGTAAATTATAAACATTCTATCGCTTTCAGTACATTGTGAAGAGTTTTTCCTGGTAAAGGCCTGGGAACTGGAATTTGGCTGTGCTAAGTGTAACTGCCTCCTGGAGACTCCACCTGCACGGGGCGCTGCCTGCCACCCCCAGTGCTGGATTGCGGGTGGATGGTGTGTTTCCCCTCCTCGGCTGGGTGCCTGGGGAGGGTAGTGATGGAAGGTACCTCGTTTCTGTTGAAGGGTTTGACAGGCTCATGGATCAGACAGCTAGAGGACTCGTTATGAGGAGCTCCTGCTGGAGGGAGATAGTGTGTTGGAGTTCTACACGAGTTCTTCTAGTGCTATGCCCCAGGGTCTAAAAAAATGACAGCAAAACACTTACAGAGTGTGACTGGTCCTTTTCCTCCCACACCACCTCTGCCTCCACTGCAGCAGAGCCGAGCCATCGCTCTGCTCCTCTGTTCGTTTGATGAAGAGTTACGGTCTTGTTTGTCAGCAGTCTGCAGTGATCCACGTAGTTTAACTGCAAAATCTGACACTTTTTTTTTTAAAAAATTTAATTCTCTGTACAGCACATACTTGAAAAATTCTTTATCATTAAAACTCACTTGGAAAAGATCTATGTTCCACTAATCAAGTCTCAGCGTCTCTTTTGCCCAAGGTACGGAAGCAGCCGATGGAGAAGTTCAGTTGCGCTACTGCAGGTTAAATGCAAAATGCCAAAGAAACACTTGGAAACAAACAGAGCTGGCAGTAAGTGACGTGCTCCGTCCAGGGCCTGGTCAGCGCTTCAGTCTGATCCTCCAGGAATACGTAGTCAGGATTCTTTCTTTTTTCTTCACTATGCAAGTGTAAGTTCCTTCATTTATTGCATTTGCAATGATGCTCATGTGATCTTCACTTAGGGACAAGTACCCTGGGTAGGAGTATTCCAGCAGCTCCTTGTCTTTGTACCAGCTGTGTAAGAAAAATAACAGAAGTTAAACTACAGAACAGCTGCTGCAGAGCAAGAGGAGGGAGTGGTTCTTGCTCCTGGTAGGTTTTGCTGAGGGGACTTTTACAAGGAAGGTTGGCAGCTGGTTATAACAGGGCCCTGTCCTGAGAGACTGAGGAGCTTGACCCTTTCTCCGAGTTGCTGGGTGTTTGGGTCCTCGGTCTAAACCAGTTCCAGAGATAAGACACTCGGCCAGCAGTAAGTGCTAACAAACTACTAAGGGAAAGGGTAAATTGAAGACTGTGGGGTTTTTTGCAGAATACGGGGCAGGAAATTTGACTCGATGGCAAGAATTACCATCTTTGCGCTCCGTCTGAACGGGGTTTTATCCTGGCACGCACCCTGCACACACACCCACCCCCCTTTCCTGCGCCAGGGGAGACAGGGCCATGCTCCGGAAGATGGCCTGCATTCCGGTTCAGGCTGTCGTGTCAGCCTTCCTCAGCCTGCTGGGCGTGTAAGCGGCAACATCTCCTCAGGGACTGGCATAAAGGATAGAGCACTTACTAAACTTTGCCTTTTTTATGAATTATCTTCTGTCCGCAGCGGAAGGTGACATTCCTGCCTTCGGAAACAGTCTTGGTTTTTGTCCGTGGTGGGGGCAGAGTAGGGGGAACCGTTGGAAACGGGAATTCTGTCCACCAAAGGTGAGAGAAGGAAATGGCAAAGTCAGTGTATCTCATTATCAAGCTTTTAGTCATTCCAAACCACTTTCACCAAACTCTCTTATCACCTAAGGAACCGCAGAAGTATTCATTTAAAAATGTCTCCTAGGGAGCAGTTCTTGGGTGGACACGTAACATCACTCACATGTAACGATCACTATTTTGTGGCAGTAAACTCACGGAGATGAAAAACTCAAACTAGCCTGTTTCACGTATATGGAGGCGTTTTATACGGTATCTGAACAGTCCCCTAGAAGATGGGTTTGTAATTATATGACTGCATCTTCGTGTCAATCTGGTCTAACAAACCACCTCAGTACTGGAGAATGAGGTAGGAGTGACACAGTACATCGTCCTGAGGGGAGCAGCTACTCACGTGAAGCTCAATGCCACAGCTGCAGGAACCTGACCTGGTCCTGCATTAGTCCCTTATCTGGAGTCATAAAACTGAGAGACTAGAGAAGGTGATGGATGTGACATACTTCATCTCCTTTCCTGCGGAGCAGCTCAAGTCCAGCTGTGCTTGAGGTGTCGTCGGGCCTGTTTATGGCCCATCGCTGCAGCATCTCTTAGCCCTGAGTGTAACACCCCAGCATCGCCCTGTCTTGGGGGCGGGGCGGGCTTCCCCAAAAGGGAAGCAGCCCGAGGAGGCACACGGAGCAGCTGGGTTTTCAGAAACTCCCTGTCACTGCTGCAGTTAGTTAAACTAGAGAAGAACAGGAGGGTTTAAGGTTCTAGTCCACAAATGCTAAAACGTAAAAGCTGCTTCCTCTCTGCTGGCTGCACTAGGTAAGAGGCCGTCCCTGCTCCGCTGCTCATCACAGCTGGCTGCGGCTGGTCCCTTCTACCCACTGCTCTCCAGTCCAGCTCCTGCCTACCCCTGCAGCAAACCCTGCTTAACCTTTACCTCCTCCCTCTGTGC